>NW_026014540.1:400000-575000 GCF_020379485.1 Brassica napus
ACTTTGTGGAGGAAGTGGTGAAAACCCTCAAGGACGTCAACCAGACCCATAAGAAGAGCATATCCACACGTGCACCTGTAGCTGAGCCATCCTTATTCATCAGCAAGAAATCCAAAGGTAAATCTGACATCCAACTTGTATAAGGTTAAGTCTAAGTTTCTTTACGTCCTTAACCTTCTTATCTGGCTATGGAACGCTTGAACCATGGCCGTCCCAATGATCCTATTCAGGATCCGGGATGTTACAAGTCTCCCCCACTAGCAATGGATTCGTCCTCGAATCCAAGTCATGTGTTTCATCCAACATAAACTGGTCAAAACATTTTTGAAACTCGGCCTTCATCCTGGCCTCCGTCTCCCAAGTGGTCTCTTCTCAACCATTACAATCCCAAATGACCTTGACCATCTGGATTGTTTTCTTTCTCATTGCTTTTTCCATCCTATCTACGATCCGAACCGGCCTTGTTTCCAAAGTTAGATTCGTACCTAGATCAGATGGTATTTCTGGTATTAAGACGTCCTGATCCGTCAAGCACTTCCGGAGTTGGGAGACATGGAATACGTTATGGAAGGCTTCCATCTCGGATGGTAAGTCCAACTTATATGCCACACTACCCACTCGTTCTATGATTCTGAACGGACCTAGGTATCTTGGATCTAATTTCCTTCTACCAGAAATTCACACTCTACCTTTAAAGGTAATCATTTTGAGATAGACCATATCACCCACTGCAAACTCCAGTTCTTTCCTTCGTTTGTCAGCGTAATGTTTTTGTCTGTCCTGTGCGGCCCTCATCTTGTCCCGCACGGACTTGATCTTCTCTGTGGTTTCCTCCATGATTTTGGGGCCTATCATGCTGTGCTCCCCCACTTGGGTCCATCATAACGGTGTCCTGCATGGTCATCCATACAAAGCTTTGTATGGCGACATGCCTATACTGGAGTGGAAGCTGTTATTGTAGGCGAACTCCCCTAACGGCAAATTCTGTTCCCATGAATCACCCCAATCGAGAACACATGCTCGAAGCATATCCTCCAGCGTCCGTATAGTTCTTTCCGACTGCCCATCCGTTTGGGGATGATAAGCCGTACTCATGTTCACTCTTGTTCCTAAAGCTTTCTGAAAAGCTTGCCAGAAGTAAGAAGTGAATTTCGAGTCTCTATCCGAAACTGTACTTGAGGGTACTCCCTGTAGCCTCACAATCTCGTCAATGTACTTACTCACAATCCGGTCGACTCCATCAGTCTTTTTGATGGCCAGGAAGTGGGCAGACATGGTCAGTCGATCCACTATTACCCAGACAGCATCAATCCTATTCCTGGTCGTGGGAAATCCTGTCACGAAATCCATTGTGATGTGATCCCACTTTCATTCCGGAATAGGTAGGCCCTAAGCAGTCCACTCGGAACTTGTTGTTTGGCCTTGACGAGTTGACAAGTAGGACACTTGCCAACCCATTCGGCCACATCGACCTTCATCCATATCCAATGATAGTATTGTCTGAGATTATGATACATCTTGGTCACTCCAAGATGGATCAAGAATCTAGACTTGTGAGCTTCCCTAAGGATCTCGTCCTTTAAACTCCTATCATTGGGTATGCTGATCCGACCATGAACTAAGATCGTACCATCCTTTGCGATTTGATACTCAGTCAGGTCATTCCGAGCAACCGTCTTCAGGTTCTCGTCCTGATCTTGGGCTGCTCGGATCCGGATAAGCAGGTCGGCTCTATGCAACGCCTCTAAACCATGTGGCCATCCGTTCCGTTCAAAGCATTTAAATGAACGAAGCGTTCGACCTCATCCGGCTCGTCCGTTCCGCTTCCGACCGCGACGTCTTCTCGCTTCCAGCTCAAGGCGTCGGCCACAAGGTTAGCCTTACCCGGATAGTAAGTGATGTCTAGGTAGTAGTCGACCACGAACTCCATCCACCTCCTCTGCCTTAAGTTTAACTCAGGCTGGGTGAATATATACTTTAGACTTTTATGGTCCGTAAGTATCTGGACTTTGGCCCCATATAAATATGATCGCCAAATCTTTAAGGCGAATACTACCGCAGCCATTTCAAGGTCATGGGTGGGCTAGTTTCCCTCATGTTTCTTCAGCTGCCTTGATGCGTAGGCAATGACCTTCCCATGTTGAGTCAACACGCAACCGAGTCTAGTGATGGACGCATCCGTGTAGGCCACATAAGGTTGGTCTGCCTCCGGAAGAACCAGGACGGGTGCGCTAGTCAGCATATCCTTTAGTGCGGATAAACATCTTGTACACTCATCAGACCATGTGAACTTAAAGTCCTTCCCAGTCAACCATGTCATAGGTTGAGCCAAGCTTGCAAATCCCTTCACAAACTTTCTATAGTAACCTGCCAGCCCTAGGAAGCTTCTAACTTCTGTGGTACTGCGTGGTCGGGGCCAATCCTTGACTGCCCTGATCTTCTCTGGATCCCCTGAGACGCCCTGGTCAGAAACAATATGACCGAGGAACCCAATACTCTTTTGCCAAAAACTGGACTTGCTGAGTTTAGCAAAAAGTTTGTGCTCTCGTAATCGTTCCAGCACGGCTCTCAAATGTTTCCGATGAGATTCCTCGTCCTTGGAGTAGATCAGGATATCATCAATGAAGATGATCACTGATTCATCCAAGAAGTCCCGGAACACGCTGTTCATCATTTTCATGAATGCAACAGGTGCATTGGTCAGACCGAACAGCATCACTACGAACTCGTAATGGCCGTACCTGGTCCTGAATGTCGTCTTCGTAATGTCGTTTGGCTCGATAGGAATCTGATGATATCCCGAGGCCAAATCGATTTTAGAAAACCACTTAGCTCCTTTCAGCTGATCCAACAGCTTTTCTATCCTGGGTAATGAGTATTTGTTCTTAACAGTTACCATGTTCAACCCTCGATAGTCGATGCACAGACGCATGCTACCATCCTTCTTTTTCACAAAGAGGACTGGTGCACCCCAAGGGGAGCTACTTGGCCGTATGAACCCTTGTCAAGCAATTCTTCCAATTGCTTCTTTAGCTCGGCCATCTCGGCCGGAGCCATTCGATACAGTCTCTTGGACAGCGGAGCTGTCCCTGGTTCCAGCTCAATCAGAAAGGGATCGGACCTATCAGGGGGGACACCCTGTAGCGCATGAAACACATCCTGGATTTTGGACACCAACGAATCCTCGCGTGGGTCTAACAGAAAACCAGAACTGTCAGGCTCTGTAGTTGTAATTGTAGCCAAGAATGACTGACAACCCTGTTCCAGCATCCAAATTGCTCGAACTTCTGAAACCACTACTTTCTCTTGAGCCTGACACAGAACTTGGTACTCTATCGGGTGAAGTCCAATCTCCAATTGCAGACGACCCTTATGGCAATCAATAGTGGCTCGGTACTTTCCCAACCAATCCATACCGAAGATCACTTCTTGATTCTTTAGGTGGACACATACCAGATTCACAGGGAAGACCTTTCCTTGGATCTGTACTGGGATAATCGACATGAGACCTAGTGAGTTCATGGCTTGCCAACCGGCCGCCCTCACTGTAACACCCCCGAACCGTCCTAAGCATAGGTCGACCCACCGGCCAACAATCAAACAAGAAAATGACCGACGGACGACCCACACCAAGGGTTGGAGATGAAAGGCCAACCGGCCAGCCAACAATCAAACAGGAACATGACTGACCGTCCAACCCAACACCATGGTCCGGAAGCGCTACGTGACGAGCTAGGGACAATCCGGTCAGAGTCACAAACTTTACTCCACGACCTAGACCAGTTCATCCACTAACTCGTCCCGCTGCGTGAAGGCATAAGGCTTTGCAACCCGTACCTAGAGTTAGCGTTTTCCGTTAGATCAAGGCCTAAGGCTTTTCAACCCGTACCTCGACCTAACGTTGTGTTAGACCGGACTAGTCAAATATCAGAGTACTCATGAAGCGCATATAAAACATTTACTTTATTGATTCAAGAAATATTCATACATTGAAATAATTCAAGACTGGGGCCCGGCCTAATGCCAAATCGAGCCAACAAAACACATAACACAATACCGTTTACGAAAGGCATGAAAATCTACACCGGCGGTCCTAACGTCCAACACCAAGCTATCCAATCATCCTTACCTAAAACGACCTGCAAAAAGGAAAACGGAGTTGGATGAGTAACCTAATGTTACTCAGTGAATTATGATCCCCGACTAACAAATACAACCCCTCGCTATCCCACCCCAAACAATCTAAAGCGAGAGGTTCACCTAACAATAAATCGATCCAAAAGATAAGCAATAAGCAATATCCGAAATACGCAGCAGATAATAATAGCTAAATAATTAACGGTATGAAATCATAACCACTAATGACTAGCTAACCACTTAAACTCAAACTCAACCCAATCTAGGGTTCAATAACCCTCTACACTATCTACACTATAACTAGGGCCCTTTTGTGACTTAGTGTTCCTCCTCTATCCTCGGCAATATCCTATCTCCCTACCACAAAGGCCAGAAGAAGGAACTTTCAACCGAACGCGGCCCACAGTACAGTCGGGTCACCGCGCGACAGCCCCAGTACAGTCGGGCCACTGTCGGTTGTAACACGACGATCGTGGCCTACAGTACGATCGGGTCACCACGAGACAGCCCCAGTACAGTTGGGTCACTGCCGGTCACTACCCCGTCCGTGTAACCACTCAGCCATAGGCCATGACCCCGTCTCTCTGAGTGTTCTCGATCCAGCGAATAAGGGGTTTCCTTAAACCCAATGGATACAAGGTCGAGGAAACACTAATCCACCTCAAACATGCGTAGCATTGTGGGTTACACAAATGCTATATGGCCAATACACTCTAAGTCTACAACACTAACAACAATAATATCACTAAACAACTCAACCAGTTAGTCGCTCCCTTACCAAGAGCTGACTAACCTCAATCAACAAGCAAGAATTCATCATTCGCTAACTAACCAATCAACCTAACCATTAGCATGCTACTACGGTTCCCAAGCAATAACTAAGCATCCTATCAACTCAATCAACTAATACTTAACTATTAACTAATCAAACCGTTACTCAGTTAGACCTGACCTCCTGCCATGATCCAACTTCCAAGTAACGGGAACCTGCATGAAAACAAGTCAGCAATCAATTGATCATAACTCACAGTGTTCTTTGCCGATAAGCAGCTGGTTGATCGGAGAGGACTTGGCCAAAACCCAATTGACGACATGACTGGAGTGGACTGGACTCGACTTGGACAGAACCTCGGCTTCACCATGAAGAAACTGACACGCCTCGACAGACTGATCTGGACAGAATCCTCCTTTAGCTCCTGGACAGTTCTTTGGACTTCCCGGTGTAGTATCGAGTAGAACTTCGACTGATCTGAAACCGTGGAACTGAACTAACTCTGGACATCCCCTCCACTTGATCATCAAAGGAACTGACTGGCCTGGACGAAATCATTTGGACAGAGCTTCCGCCTCACAATCGTATAGAATCATCGTTGGACGGAACTGGCCTTCTCGGTGGAGTATCGGTATTCAGAATCGACCATACTCTAGATCGGCCACTATCTTTCTCTCTCTCTCTCTAGCCACGTTGACTTCCCATCCGAACTGATCTTCCTTTGATTGATCATCAGTTGGACAGAACCTTCCCAAGGCGCTGACTCGGAATCAGTAGAGAACTGACCTCGAAAACTCGCTAAAACTCTCGAAATAGCTCGGAGTCACTTGCTTTCTTTTTCTACTTTTCTCTCACGTTTTTAACTTGGTTTGGACAGGTCTGGATGTGAAGAAATGATCAGGGGTCGTGGGGTATTTATAGGAGACACCAGCCAATCAGCTTCAAGTTGGTGGCAGCCCGTGTGTCGCTTCGCATGGCTCCGGACGCATGCGCGGCGGCACCTCGTGCTCCACATGGCTGGCTGCATGTCCAGGACACATGCAGGACGCCACCACTCCTCCCAGATGTGAGGCTGCATGACTGGAACTCATGCAAGACGCCACCCAAGCACACACATGTCGATCAGCATGCTTCGGTTGCATGCGCGGAGACACCTCGTGCTTGGCCGTTCCACCTCGTGCTTCTATGTGTCAAGCTGCATGTTCAGCTTTCATGCACGTCGACACCTCCTCCTTGTGTTGACACTCAGCTGCTGATGTTATAGACAGAACGTCCTGGCCATATGCATAGGGACACCTCGAGTTTTTTGGTCGGTTTACGCGATTTTTGACCTTTCCGGCCTATTTTCGTCCCGCGATCAATCCAGAATATTTTTCTTCTCCCGTTCAGATGAGTTTAATATTTTTAATAAACTCCAATCTGAAGTCTGACTTTGGCGGTAAATATTTCCCGATCCTTCGGCTTCATCGAAGACTTGCATAATACCGAAATTAGGGTTTTAGTCTAATTTCGGGTTTTCCCGTCGTGCTTCGATCCCGTCGTGCTTAAGTCCCATCATGCTTCCAATGTCTTCAAAATAATATTCCGATGATACGAAGTTTCACGGAAAACTTCGTGCTGAAGAAACGTCATTCTTCCAAAATGTCGAGCTTCTAAACCGTCGTGCTTCCAAAAATGTTATGCTTCTAAAACGTCTGTCTCATCAATCTAAGACATCTTCTAACTATGGTCGAGCAACTTATTCGACTCATAGTTAACTCACGATCACTTCTTCGCCCACTTCGTACTTCAAAACTTCTCGATCGCCCGCGACTCGACCACCACAAAGATACTCGACCATACTCTCTTTTTTTTTTTTTTTTTTTAACGTGTTTCTACATTCTCTCCCCCTTAATAGAATTCGTCCTCGAATTCTTAGTTGCGCAATTGCTCGTCTTCACAACATTCTCCACTCGTCTCCATAACCTCTTTACTCTGTCCACCACGGTTCCTTGAGTGTCCTCTTCAAGGCCTCCACAATCGTCTTCATATCTTATCACTTGAATGATCACTGAGTCATCCTCTTGGTTTTACTCTGTCATAACACACTCATCGCCCATGATACTATCTTGTCCTTTCGGTAGATATCATCCTTGTCCAGATTCCTCAAATCCTTCTCGATCTTCGTCTTCCCAAGTACAGATGAAGTCCTTTCCAACCGAAGTCTTGTTTCCTCCCATCTGTCCAGTCCATACCACAGCCCAGTTCTCTGAATCTGTCTCCACTCTTTCTCTTCGGGTTTGGGTTTGGCCTCGAACTCCCTCCACTTTAAGGTTTTCATCCCTTAAAGTTCCGATCAACAAACGCACTTACTCGCTGCAACTCAAAAAAACACTTCCCACACAAGTTAGTAGACAACTAATCCCAATAGTCTACTAACAACAACCTAGCAATGCTACCCAGCAACCTAACAGTTCTACCCAAGCAACCTAACAGTTCTAGATTCCACTATCTCAATCCTAATTCCTAAAACCACAAATCCTATCGCTGGACGTGACCGGTTTCCCTAATGCCTTTTGTGACTCTTTTTGACTCGATAAATATTTAAAACCGATTAAATCATGAGTTCTAGAAGCATGGACGAAACCATGCTCTGATACCACCTCTGTAACACCCCCGAACCGTCCTAAGCATAGGTCGACCCACCGGCCAACAATGAAACAAGAACATGACCGACGGACGACCCACACCAAGGGTTGGAGATGAAAGGCCAACCGGCCAGCCAACAATCAAACAAGAACATGACTGACCGTCCAACCCAACACCATGGTCCGGAAGCGCTACGTGACGAGCTAGGGACAATCCGGTCAGAGTCACAAACTTTACGCCACGACCTAGACCAGTTCATCCACTAACTCGTCCCGCTGCGTCAAGGCATAAGGCATTGCAACCCGTACCTAGAGTTAGCGTTTTCCGTTAGATCAAGGCCTAAGGCTTTTCAACCCGTACCTCGACCTAACTATGTGTTAGACCGGACTAGTCAAATATCAGAGTACTCATGAAGCGCATATAAAACATTTACTTTATTGATTGAAGAAATATTCATACATTGAAATAATTCAAGACTGGGGCCCGGCCTAATGCCAAATCGAGCCAACAAAACACATAACGCAATACCGTTTACGAAAGGCATGAAAATCTACACCGGCGGTCCTAACGTCCATCACCAAGCTATCCAATCATCCTTACCTAAAACGACCTGCAAAAAGGAAAACGGAGTTGGATGAGTAACCTAATGTTACTCAGTGAATTATGATCCCCGACTAACAAATACAACCCCTCGCTATCCCACCCCAAACAATCTAAAGCGAGAGGTTCACCTAACAATAAATCGATCCAATAGATAAGCAATAAGCAATATCCGAAATACGCAGCAGATAATAATAGCTAGATAATTAACGGTATGAAATCATAACCACTAATGACTAGCTAACCACTTAAACTCAAACTCAACCCAATCTAGGGTTCAACAACCCTCTACACTATCTACACTATAACTAGGTCCCTTTTGTGACTTAGTGTTCCTCCTCTATCCTCGGCAATATCCTATCTCCCTACCACAAAGGCCAGAAGAAGGAACTTTCAACCGAACGCGGCCCACAGTACAGTCGGGTCACCGCGTGACAGCCCCAGTACAGTCGGGCCACTGTCGGTTGTAACACGACGATCGTGGCCCACAGTACGGTCGGGTCACCACGAGACAGCCCCAGTACAGTCGGGTCACTGCCGGTCACTACCCCGTCCGTGTAACCACTCAGCCATAGGCCATGACCCCGTCTCTCTGAGTGTTCTCGATCCAGCGAATAAGGGGTTTCCTTAAACCCACTGGGTACGAAGTCGAGGAAACACTAATCCACCTCAAACATGCCTAGCATTGTGGGTTACACAAATGCTATATGGCCAATACACTCTAAGTCTACAACACTAACAACAATAATATCACTAAACAACTCAACCAGTTAGTCGCTCCCTTACCAAGAGCTGACTAACCTCAATCAACAAGCAAGAATTCATCATTCGCTAACTAACCAATCAACCTAACCATTAGCATGCTACTACGGTTCCCAAGCAATAACTAAGCATGCTATCAACTCAATCAACTAATACTTAACTATTAACTAATCAAACCGTTACTCAGTTAGACCTGACCTCCTGCCATGATCCAACTTCAAGTAACGGGAACCTGCATTAAAACAAGTCAACAAGCAATCCCTAGTTAACCATATATACGCCTGAGTTCAATACTCATGTAGTGTTAGACACTTAGACTATACAAGTATCATTAATCGATCGACCAACAATCAAACAAGAACATGATCGGCCAACCAATGATACCGCATAGCTTTAATATCCACCACCCTTCACAAGCAATCACTCAAACACATACAGGCCAACGTCAGGCCTACACTAACGAAATACACATCAAGCCTAATCCGGTACCTAAACCAGACTTAGACTTAACGTCAGAACCTGCAAGCAAATCAATCAACCACAAACACAATCACAATAATAAGACTATGAGTAACTACGACTCGATCTAACTCATAACTCCGTATATCGGTGCTACACTAACTCGAGGGTTCCATAACCCTCTACGACACTCTAACACAACACTCTAACCTGGGCCCTGGTGACTTCGTGTTCCTCCTCCCTATCGGCAATATCCTATCTTCCTACCACAAAGGCCAGAAGAAGGAACTTTCAACCGACCGCGGCCCACAGTCCTTCGGGTCACCGTGCGACAGCCCACAGTCCTTCGGGTCACTGCCACATTACACCGTCGTGTAATACTCAGCCATAGTACATGACACCGTTCGTCTGAGTCTTCCCGATCCAGCGAATAAGGGGTTTCCTTGAACCCGCTGGGTACGAGGCCGAGGAAACACTAATCACCCCTACACATGCCTAGTATGGGCGGGTCACGCACATACTGTCGGCACACTCAAAACAAAACAAACTCAATCTAGAACATAACCTAAAGCTAAAGTTCCAGATCCTAACTAGACACTCGACTCTACAACACAAACCAATAGTACCAGTAGGCCGGCCTATATGGCCTAAGACCCTTACTACTAACTACTAAACAATAATATCAATACTAAACAACACAATCAAACCGTTACCCAGATAGTCCAGCCTCCCGCTGAGAAACTATCTTTAAAGATAACGGGAACCTGCACTCAACAATATCAACACGCAATAATAGAAAACATGATGCATCCTAGCCCTAGTCCTAGTCAGGTTATTAACTCAGTCTTAATTCCATTCATCTCAGCTTAGCCCTTGCTAAACTGAGTCCGGTTCCATAAATAAAATAACCCTAAGGACTCTACCATTCAATAGTGTGATCATTCTAATCTATATGCAGACTCGATCTACCCTAAATTCCAAGTGGAATTCAAACAAACCAACTCACAGTGTTCTAGGCGAGAAGCTGCTGGTCGATCGGAGAGGACTTAGCCAAAACCCAAGATGAACGTCTTGACTGGACTGTACTGAACTGATCTCGACTTGGACAGAACCTTGGCTTGACCATGAAGAAACTGACACGCCTCGACAGACTGATCTGGACAGAATCCTCCTTTAGCTCCTGGACAGTTCTTTGGACTTCCCGGTGTAGTATCGAGTAGAACTTCGACTGATCTGAAACCGTGGAACTGAACTAACTCTGGACATCACCTCCACTTGATCATCAAAGGAACTGACTGGCCTGGACGAAATCATTTGGACAGAGCTTCCGCCTCACAATCGTATAGAATCATCGATTGGACGGAACTGGCCTTCTCGGTGGAGTATCGGTCTTCAGAATCGACCATACTCTAGATCGGCCACTATCTTTCTCTCTCTCTCTCTAGCCACGTTGACTTCCCATCCGAACTGATCTTCCTTTGATTGATCATCAGTTGGAAAGAACCTTCCCAAGGCGCTGACTCGGAATCAGTAGAGAACTGACCTCGAAAACTCGCTAAAACTCTCGAAATAGCTCGGAGTCACTTGCTTTCTTTTTCTACTTTTCTCTCACGTTTTTAACTTGGTTTGGACAGGTCTGGATGTGGAGAAATGATCAGGGGTCGTGGGGTATTTATAGGAGACACCAGCCAATCAGCTTCAGGTTGGTGGCAGCCCGTGTGTCGCTTCGCATGGCTCCGGACGCATGCGCGGCGGCACCTCGTGCTCCACATGGCTGGCTGCATGTCCAGGACACATGCAGGACGCCACCACTCCTCCCAGATGTGAGGCTGCATGACTGGAACTCATGCAAGACGCCACCCAAGCACACACATGTCGATCAGCATGCTTCGGTTGCATGCGCGGAGACACCTCGTGCTTGGCCGTTCCACCTCGTGCTTCTATGTGTCAAGCTGCATGTTCAGCTTTCATGCACGTCGACACCTCCTCCTTGTGTTGACACTCAGCTGCTGATGTTATAGACAGAACGTCCTGGCCATATGCATAGGGACACCTCGAGCTTCTTGGTCGGTTTACGCGATTTTTGACCTTTCCGGCATATTTTCGTCCCGCGATCAATCCAGAATATTTTTCTTCTCCCGTTCAGATGAGTTTAATATTTTTAATAAACTCCAATCTGAAGTCTGACTTTGGCGGTAAATATTTCCCGATCCTTCGGCTTCATCGAAGACTTGCATAATACCGAAATTAGGGTTTTAGTCTAATTTCGGGTTTTCCCGTCGTGCTTCGATCCCGTCGTGCTTGCTTCCCGTCGTGCTTAAGTCCCATCATGCTTCCAATGTCTTCAAAATAATATTCCGCTGATACGAAGTTTCGCGGAAAACTTCGTGCTGAAGAAACGTCATTCTTCCAAAACGTCGAGCTTCTAAACCGTCGTGCTTCCAAAAATGTTATGCTTCTAAAACGTCTGTCTCATCAATCTAAGACATCTTCTAACTATGGTCGAGCAACTTATTCGACTCATAGTTAACTCACGATCACTTCTTCGCCCACTTCGTACTTCAAAACTTCTCGATCGCCCGCGACTCGACCACCACAAAGATACTCGACCATACTCTCTTTTTTTTTTTTTTTTTTTAACGTGTTTCTACACTCACTATCCCAAAATTATCACCAGCATCCAGACAGAACAGACCCTTTCCGACCAGTCCCGGACTCACAAAACTATGTGTAGCCCCTGTGTCGAAAAGCACGTGGGTTTTTACCCCACCGACCATGAGGGTTCCTATCAGAGACCCCCATCAGAATCCCCTAGACCATTCTAGGTTCCATACCAAGCATTACTACTTGAATGTAAAAAGATAAATTTAGAAATTACCAGAGATCAAATCGAGTGAACAGCTGAGTCATAGCCGCCACCTGGTTACCCATTACTTTCATGGCCTCTAACAAGTCCTCTCAGGACAGTGCTGCGGGCATGTTGGCCGTTCCCTCGGCCCTTTGCTCACGCTGGACACCATCACTGTTAGCGTTCGAGGATTCTACTTCCTTGTCACTTTCCTGATGTTGCGGACCTTCTGGTTGCGTTCCCGTAAGATTGGCCTGGTCAGTCGGTAACACATCCCCGGTGTTAGTCACAGCCAGCTTGGTTGGTAACCCGGACGTATTAGATCCATCCGCGGCCGCTTGACTTGACTGACCGGCCATTTTCTTATTCCTTTAGGTCTTTCCCGATTTGCTTTTCCCAGCCTAAGGATTCAGACATTGTTAGTACAACATATACATAACATAACCGAGACAATTAATCCCTAGACCTAACTATCAAACCTCACCATGAGACTGAATCAGCTGGCTGGGTGTGTGTGGACTACATAACCCAACTATCCTAGAATCAAGCATGCTCTGATACCAACTTGTAACACCCGAATCCGGCCTCTCGACAAAACTGGACCCGTTTGCTACTTAATCAATCCTTTGCTTGTTTGATTCATTTTAAGTCTTTCATTTACTAAGCCATGTTCGAATCTGAGGTTCTAAAACAATTGAACAGATAGCACAGCGGAATATAAATGTATATAAAATGTATTAATTAGAAACTATAAAACCACAACTTCTTAATCGTTTCATAGACAATCACTAGTTCATCCCTAGCATCATTTAACCACACGTTACACAGCCTCTCACTGACCGAGCCTTCACGGCTCCTTGGCTTGACCAGAACCATCCTTAGTTCCTGAAACCACAACCAGATAAGCATTAATCTTAATCGAGAATAGAACTGGTTGATTCTACAATGCTTGGCTTGGTTCCTAGAACAAAGATAAACCTCGGACATTATACTTATCAAAAGATATGAACCTGCCTACCGAATCCTAAGTCATTCAACCAACCACCCTTTGACTTAGAATCAGATAGACAGTCCAGAATAGATAAACAGAACACACGAACAGTCCGGATCATCTCGAAGACCAATCCGTCCATCCAGATAGAATCTAGGTGCGACCGGCCTAGATGAAGTCCAGATCAAAGGCCCAACGGACTTCCTTACCTGATCCGGCCTTGGGCCTGGATCCAATGGACGAGTGAGCCTCATGCCCAATCCGGTTAGGCCAAACGGCCGATCGGACTTTTCGACTCTTACCCTGGCTTAGACAAACCGTGTACTTATCTCGACGGACAAGACATGGTCTGATCCCTAAGGAACGGACACAACCTGTCTCAACAGGCACCGTTTGGAACATGCACCCCTTCGGTCCTTGGTACCTCTTGGTCCTCGTACCTCTTGGTCCTCAGACCTCTTGGCATCCGTAACCCTTGGTTACTTACACCCTTTGGCAACTCACAACCTTTGGAACTCGTGACCTTTGGTAACTCACAACCGTTGGTAACTCGTGACCTTTGGCCAGTCGTGCCTCTCGGAACATGACCAAACGTTTAGCCCAACCACCCAGTCTATGGTGCGATTCGAACCGACTGTCTAACCGACCAGCGTCTAGGTTAGCGGTTTGGTTATGACCGACCAAGTTTAGGGACGTGTACCTTGGACTGAACCAACACAACCCTTCGTGTATAATCAGAAAGAAGAGAAAGGGCCGTATAGAAACAAGAAGAGGAGAAGCGGTTAGGTCTAATGGACCGACCAGAGCCGCGGTGCGATCACAAGGACTGTCTGTTCGGTCTGATTGAGCCATAGCCCACCACGTACCTTCTGAACTGTGTCAGGGTTCTCCATGCTCTTCTCCTACTCTCGGTCTCCCATACTTGATCGGAGGTTGCCTCACAAACGATCAGATCGCCGGAAACCTAACCACCACACAATCGGCCTTGCTTTGGCCGGATAATCTCTCTCTCTCTTTCTTTCTCTTTCTATGATTTCTCTGAGTATTTTTACTCTAGATTGGATGAATGAAATCGACAGAGTGAACCCCATATTTATAGAATACGAGGGGGTAAGTCTTCCCCCACGAACAGGCATCACTGGCCAGCGGATGGGCACAATCGGCCAAGGGTTACACCCTCTCGGCCGCATGCGTCCCTTCGCCAATACTGCATGGGTTTGGGTCGGACAGAGGCCCAAGGCCTTACCCAATCCCTCTGGACTTAGCCCACGGCCTTGTCCCATGCCCAAACGGTCCATGGCCTCATGGCCAGACCCCCATGGCCTGCCACCAGCTTGGACCCGGATCATCGGACCGAAACACGAACAGTTCGTCCAGCTGAGATGAGCTGACTCCCATCTGCCTCAGCTGAGTAAGCTAGTAGTTCAGCTAGTGGAGCTGACTTAGTAGTGGCCGAGCTGGAGTGAGCTTAGCCTAACTCCGTTGAGCTGGTCGAGCTACTTGTTCCATCCGTCCAGCTACCGTCTTACTCTTCCTAGCTGACTCTCGACTTGTATAAGGTTAAGTCTAAGTTTCCTTATGTCCTTAACCTTCTTATCTGGCCATGGAATGCTTGTCTTGATGTCCTTAGACTGACTAGTACGTTTCCTCGAACCATGGCCGTCCCAATGATCCTATTCAGGATCTGGGATGTTACAGGGTCACCAGCCCCTACAACCTCCTTAGTGGCGATTGTGACCAAAAAGGCCTCACAACCCTTCTCAAGCATCCGTTCCACTTGGACTGCTGATATCACTAAGCATCCAGAGGTCGGACGAATACCTTGGAACCTGATCGGGGGTCCACACCCACTCTCAAACTGCACCCTTCCTCTGTCACAGTCCAGAGTGGCCCGGTTCTTTCCAAGCCAGTCCATGCCTAATATCACCTCATGATTCTTAAGGCAGACCACAACCAGATCCATAGGCATAACTCTATCCTGGATCACTATTGGGATATCCTTTACTCGCCCTAATGAATGCATTACTTGCCCACCGGCTGCATTCACTATGCAAGGATCATCCTCCGTTCCCATCTGGAACAACCCTTTTCCGATCATATCTGGGCTCACAAAGATGTGTGTAGCTCCAGTATCAAACAGTACGTGTGTTTCCACACCACCAATCATCTAATCCATTCTAAGTTCTGTCATGTCCCCGATCCTGGATAGGATCGTCCGGACAGACTTTAGTGCGAGGAGACGCACCAGTCAGGTCACTGTTGGGGTCAAAAACGGTCACGACAGAATTACCACCCAAAAATCCTCGGAGATCGTATTTCCGAAAGAGATAGTAAAAATAAAGATATAATTTTCGTAAAAAAATAATAACCAATACGAAGTTTTTACGAAGAAGTATCCTTGAAGATTCAAAAGCAAACGAACCAAGCTCGGTTGTTGCGTAACTACCGCACATACACGCTGTCCGGTCGCTACGTAGCAACCAAGTCCGAGCCGATGCCGGTCGCTACGAAGCGACCGAACATCCGACCCGCTCGGTCGGTACATAGCGACCAAGCTCGAGCCAAAGCTCGGTCGCTACGTAGCGACCGAGCAATCGTCCCACTCGGTCGCTACGTAGCGACCGAGCTCAAGCCAAAGCTCGGTCGCTACGTAGCGACCGAGCCCGCGCCCCGCTCGGTCGCTACGTAGCGACCGAGCACTCATCCCGCTCGGTCGCTACATAGCGACCAAGCTCGAGCCAAAGTTCGGTCACTATGTAGCGACCGATCGCTTATCCCACTCGGTCGCTACGTAGCGACCGAGCTCGAGCCAAAGCTCAGTCGCTACGTAGCGACCAAGCGCTCGTCCCGCTCGGTCGCTACGTAGCGACCGAGCGCTCGTCCCGCTTGGTCGCTACGTAGCGACCGAGCTCGAGCTGAAGCTCGGTCGCTACGTAGCGACCGAGCGCTCATCCCGCTAGGTCGCTACGTAGAGACCGAGCTCGAGCCAAAGCTCGGTCGCTACGTAGCGACCGAACGCTCATCCCGCTCGGTCTCTACGTAGCGACCAAGCTTGAGCCAAAGCTTGGTCTCTACCTAGCGACCGAGCGCTCGTCCCGCTCGGTCGCTACGTAGCGACCGAGTTCGAGCCAAAGCTCGGTCGCTACATAGCGACCGGGCTTGAGCCAAAGTTCTGTCGTTGCATAGCGATCGAGCTCTTCCGAACATCGATACAACACCATTCCATGCATTCTCGTCAAACCTTCAAATGCCATCTCCCGAAGACCGTAGCAAGCTCAGTCCATGCTTTCCGCTATTCTAAATCATCGATCAGACTTTGCGAATTAAAAACCGCGGAAAGTTCATTCTTTATCAAAAGAACTCGTAGTAAACGTGTCGAGTCGGAAGACGGCCCAAAGGGACCTAAAACACGACTCGAGGCCCATCCTACAATTTCTTAACCAAAAGCCCGTAAACCAAAGCACGGTTTATGCTTGGTCCACAAGGAAGGATAAATGTCAAGTTTCCGCGGATAAATACGGAAGTTTTGAAGATAATTGTGAAGATCGGGAAAATTGGAATATCTCCATTTTTATGCTATGACGGCTTAAGGGCAGAAGAGTAAAAGCATAAACCGACCTTGGAGCTAGTATATAAGGAGTCCTGCGCGAGGAGCATGGATGAGAACTTTTTCAGAGCAAACTTAGCACTTAGAGCAATTTAGGCATTTTTCCCGTTTTTGTTATTTCGAGCTGCGACTCAATTAGGTTTAGCCGTCTTAGGGTTGCTAGAACTAGGAATCTCGACGATAGCTCTCGAGCTCAGGCCTATACCTTGTTGTAAACGCTCATACGCAAATTCGGAAATAAGATCTTCTTTGCTCTCTTCTTCGATTTCTTATACTTTATCGTTGTTATTCTCGTGTTCTGATTGCTTGACGTGTGTTAATTAGCAGATATCCGGGTCCTCTGGGAAATTAGGGTTTTCCTAGTTTCCTTATTTAAACGGAAATCGACAGTGCGAATTTTGGTTCCCAAAGTTTAGCGCTAGAAGGAGGGGGAGTACGGATCAATCTAACCCGCAAAAGCCACATCACGCTCAATCAGACATGTCAACTAACGACGCGGATAATGTGCAGACTCCCCTTAACGGAGATAGCGGCACCGATCTCCACACTCCAGCAGCGGACGTATCCGCGGCCAACGCACAAGCCAACGCCGCGACGCTCGAGGAGTTTAAAAAGATGTTCGCCACCTATGAGAAAAGGTCGGAAGAACAGGATAAGCTCGTGAATACCTTGACCAAACAGGTTGAAACCTTAACGGCAAGGACCCAAGCAATCCATCCCCGCAGAACCACCAAAATCTGCGGGAAGAGGCTCGACTTCGCT
Organism: Brassica napus; assembly: GCF_020379485.1. Taxonomy (NCBI): domain Eukaryota; kingdom Viridiplantae; phylum Streptophyta; class Magnoliopsida; order Brassicales; family Brassicaceae; genus Brassica; species Brassica napus. Next base: position 417,567 of record NW_026014540.1, read on the forward strand.
ACCCCACTCGACAGATCAGGAGTCGCGCGGGAACGACCTTCCGGTCAAAACCCTAGCGAGAAATTTCCTATCGAAAAGGGGAACCCTGAAAGTCTTCCGCCCCCTGCAAAGGACTCGGAGGATAATGAAGCCGAACGCATTGACCTGGATCCTAGCGATGTCTCCAACGACACCGACGAGGAAGTCGACAGACATCCAAGAAGGACCTGGAGCCGATCTGCTCGGGAAGGCTCCCCGTTCGAAAAACCAATGATGGAAGAAGAAGAAATCGCCTATTGGAACGAACAAGAGGAGCTGGCTGAAAGGCAAACCGAGCTCACTCGCAGTAAACGCTGACAGGCTCGGAAATCTACTGACGAGACATCGGATATCCGCGATCTTGGTGACTACATCACCAAGACTGCGGCAGAAGTGAGGGCCGTAAAGTCTCAAGACTGCTGGAAGGAGCTCGAAAGACCCCTTTTACAAGTCGCATTTCGGACATGAGGGTGTCCGATCCGGGAAAAATCAAAGTACCAAAGTACGATGGTACGGCGGATCCAAAAGCGCACCTTCAGGCTTTCCACATCGCGATGGGAAGAGCTAGACTGAAGGACGGCGAAAAGGATGCCGGCTACTGCCGCATGTTCGTTGAAAACCTGGAAGGAGCAGCACTTGAATGGTTCTCACGCCTTCATCGTAACACCATCGGAAGTTTCCGACAGCTCGCATTGGAATTTCTCAAACAATACTCTGTATTCATCGACAGAAAAACTTTCAATGTTGACCTCTGGAGTCTCTCCCAAAGGGAAGACGAACCCCTCCGCGAGTTTATCGATCGGTTCAAGCTGATAATGTCAAGGGTCAGCGGGATAAGCGACAAAGTGGCCATTGACGCACTGAGAAAGACGCTCTGGTACAAGTCGAAATTCAGAAAGTGGATAACTCTCGACAAACCGCGAACGATCCAGGATGCCCTCCACAAAGCAACGGACTACATTATAGTCGAGGAAGAAACTAAAGTCTTATCGCAAAAACATAAGTCGGCAAGATCATCTTCAAAGGACGTGGATCTAAAAGGGAGAAAGAAGAACTCTCGTAACGACAAATACGTTCATCACGAGGGGGAAGATCTCCAAGGGGCACATAATTACGCGATCAATTAGGATCAAGGCCGAACCACGGGCAACACGTGGACTCGCAATCAAGGGTATGACGAAAACACCTTCTGCGAGTTGCACCAGTCCCGAGGACACTCCACGACCAACTGCAAAGTCTTGGGAGCAAGACTGGCCGCGAAGCTACACGCTGGAGAGCTCTCGGAAGTAACTAGCGTCACAGATCTCATCCTTGATTCTGATCGCCCTCCAAAGACGGACAGGAAAACGCCCGCTGAAAAATCCCCTCAACGAAACCAGCCTGGAGATAAACGCGGTAGGAGGCCGGACGACAAGGGGAACGATAACAATCGTCGCAGAGTCAACATGATCATCGAAGGATCACAATACTGCAGCGATACTGTGTCGGCCATCAAGGCTTACCAACGGAAGGCAGAGTCGAGTGCAAATTGGCCTACATGGTATCCTCCCCGAGATGGCCAAAATTGCTCGATCACCTTCACAAAGGAAGAAGTCGGCGGCATCGATCAACCTCACTGCGACCCGCTCGTCATAGATCTCATCATATGCGATTTAGAAGTCGGAAGGGTACTCGTCGACATGGGAAGCACGGTCAACGTAATCTTCCGCGACACTCTCAAGCGGATGAGCATCGAACTCGGAGAAGTAATTCCGACACCAAAACCACTCACGGGTTTTTCAGGCGAAGTATCGATGACTCTTGGATCGATCCAGTTGCCAGTCATGGCCAAGGAGATCACGAAAATCGTCGAGTTCGCGGTAGTCGATCATCCCGCTATCTACAACGTGATCATGGGAACCCCATTGCTCAACGCCATGCAGGCAGTACCGTCGACCTACCACCTGAGTCTCAAATTCCCAACCCCAAGCGGAGTCGCGGCTATCTGGGGATGCCAAAAACAGTCGCGGCTATGCTTCCTCGCAGAGCACAAGTTAAGGCAAATCACGACTTCTGGAGCTGCAAAAGGCAAGCACACGAAGATAGATCAATCTTCGCCCAAAAACGCCCCAAGGAAAAATGAATTAAAATCGTCTGCCGACGCAAACGCATCGGACGTCGAAACTCAACACGAGTTCGAAGTCCACGCTACAACTCAACCGGAACATCCAGAAAATAACGTTAACCCAGCCACGATCGACATGGTCAAGGCGGACATCGCGACATCTACCGCCGAGTAAAAACACTCACGGCATGAAACAGAACTACGAGATGGCTTGATCTACGTAGGCAGCTCATCAAAAGACGAATTCAGCTATCCCCCTCTCTAAAAAGGGGGGGGGGAGTGGGTGCGTATACTCGTATACTCCCACTTAGAAAAATCTTCATCATTATAATCGAGTTTTTAGAAACTTCAAAAACATTTACTGCAATATACGTTGCTCCGCTTTATCGAAAAATGTTTATGCGTCAGTTAAACACAAGAAACTTTCAGGATACGCCTGGAAACATTAAGACTCTTGTCTACGGCCTCATCCGGCCCAAAATTCGTAAAATTATCATCTTTCAAACATTCAAAGATACATGTATAATCTTCGAAACAACTGCGAGACGTCGCAAAGTCAAAATTCGAAGATAATACGAACAAATTGTCCGAACGCGACCACCAAAAACCTTACACCCCGTTCGTCGATTGGCCCCGACGAACACGCCAGCCGTTTTAAACAAACGCAATTCGATCACTCTTTTGATCTTCAAAAACGTCCAACACAAGGACGAAAGCGCGCTACAACAAAAATCTGAAATTTTGGTCCAGCGCTTCCAGTTAACTCTGAGAAGATGCTCGATTCGTACCATACAAGTCATATAAGCCGAGAACCTATCGCGGACTTTTAATCGGTACGAGTCAGGAAGAAATCGCAACAGGAAAAACGATAGCCGGCTAGTCACCGCACAAACCTTAACCGAAAGTAAACCTAGGTCTTGCCCTAAACCCAACGCTCTGGTCTCAAACATCTCAAGACATGATATCTAAAAGATACGAGATCCTAAAACCATGTCTCTTCGTTCGCATCTCGATGTTCCCGAAAATCGTAAAGATAGGTAATTTTTTACGAGAATCACGAACGAACTAGCAGATCGAACGTCTAATTGGAATTAAATGCGAGACGACAACTCATATTTACTTCGACCCTATTCAGGAAAATTCGAAACGGAACATTCATCATATAAATAACCGCGTAAAGCGGTAAGGGGATTCAAAGCCACTAACGGCCAGTCCCGATAAACAATAAAAATGGCCAAAATAGGCCCATACAAATCTCTCGGCCACACTCGGCCATAGACATAAAATACAAAGACGAGCATCTTTCTTTCGATAACTACTCCACCTCTCATAATCCAAAATCAAAGTCCCCGGACAACGAAGCACCGAACGCATCCGCGGGACGATCCACTTCCTCACCACCATCGGGAAACCCGGTCGGAACCTCCTCGGTATCAGGGGAAACCGGGATGGAATCCCATAACCCTTGAATCTGCTCATCGATCGAAGGGATGAGCGCCTCAGCATGGGAACGTTCGTTCATGCCGCTCTTCATCAAGCTCATTTCCTCCTCGAACACATAGTCATCGGATTGCGTCCTCCAAAGACTTCCGACTGAACCGCGGCACTCACGAAAATCACCCACCGAGGTGAAGGCGTTCTTGAGGTTCCCAAACTCAACCTGGAATTGAGAGGCATGAGTCTTCATCACCTCGACGATTTCTCGTTTGCCTTTCCTTTCCGCCTTAAGGACAGCCCGCGCATGATCACGAGTAAGTTGCGCTTCTCGCTCCAACATCTCGCCTTGCACGCGAGCGAGATCTCGTTCCGCTTTCTCCGCTTTAAAACGATAGACCATTGCCTCCCTATGGCTCGCTTCAATGGCCGAGCCAAGCAAGTTGAGGCCCTGCGAAACCAATTAACACATTGTAAGCAGAAAAGGAAATACCTAGGCGATCACAAATATTTTTGAAAAAATCATACCCCATTGATGATTCGGGTCCCTTCCGCGATGACTTTCGGCCTTGCCGACTCTTTCGCAGGTGGAGGAGCATCAAAACCCGGTGGCAGACCAGCAAAGAAATCATCAAAATCCGGAATAGGGACCTCGCTCGAGCCACTCCCGTCGCCATAAGCAAGGTTCGGATCCCATCCTGGAAGCATAGAATCATCCATCAAAAATTCTATGTCGCCAAGGTCGATATCCTTTCCCTTCCAAGAGCTCGACTCCGGCATAGCTGCTGGAGCTACAACGGGATCCTGGTCATCAGGTTCGGAGTCGCTTCCCGCGTCCGCAACCGAGGCAGGACCAGGATGCACGAACCTCAGTGCCTTCTGAATCCTCTTCGGCGAAAAGGAAGTCCAAAAGAAGGGACCATTCCTAAGAAGATCCCTCACCGCAATGATGTCCTCGGGGAACGGAGCAAGAGGATTGATGAAAGGATGATCGTTCGGTAACCTACGGAACAGTGGAATGCAACTCTCTTCGACAGACGCAGCGTCTATACGAACAAAGAAGAAAAACTTCTTCCACGAGTTGAAGTTCGTAATGAACTTCTTAACCACTGGCATAAAGTTCCGAGGGACCAGCCTATGCTTGTCCGTATCTTTGACGAGTTGAAGCCTCAAAAGCTCTTCAAAATGATCGACGGAAAGGGAAAGGCCATGCTCGTAGCTCAGGATCAGGATCCCAATAAGATGCTGAATGGCGAGAGGAGTCAACTGCCTTATCGCAACCTCGAAACGGTCCAACACTCGGACGAGGATTTCGGGGATTGGGAACCATAAGCGACAACGTACTACGAATGCCTCGTAGCAAGTGAAGTAACCCTCTGGGGGGCTGTTAGCACACTCTCCGGGATTGGGAACCCGGAACTCCACAGCATCCGGGATATGGTAGAACGATCGCATGATCGCAAGAAACTCGTCGGTACTCCTGCTAGCATCCCCTTTCTCGACTCCACGATGGATCAGGACCGGGAACGACTTCTCTTTGGGAGGAGTCATCATGCCTCGTTCTCGGTGGGATGTACCGGGTGAGGCACGAACTCCATCTTCGGAACAATGAGCTCTTCGTAAGCACTCGCGGATGAAGACCCTTTTTTTGCAATCTTTTTCTTGCTCGACATTTTTACACTTCTCTTGAGAAAATAGAGGAAAAGGGTGGAGAGAAAGAAAGAAAGTTTTTCTTAAGAAAGATCTTAGAGAAAGACAAGAAAGTGAAAAAATTATGAAACAAGTTACCTTCCTTCTTATAGGCATGAGGATTTACTATTTAAGCTCGGACTTTCGGATATTAATTCCATCCAACACGCCTAACTTGCCAAACATGCCTAACCGCATGCTAGGATCCTACGATGCATGATCCTAACGGGCTGGGGGGCTAACTGTTGGGGTCAAAAACAGTCACGACGGAATTACCACCCGAAAATCCTCGGAGATCGTATTTCCGAAAGAGATAGTAAAAATAAAGATATAATTTTCGTAAAAAAATGATAACCAATACGAAGTTTTTACGAAGAAGTATCCTTGAAGATTCAAAAGCAAACGAACCAAGCACGGTCGTTGCGTAACTACCGCACATACACGCTGTCCGGTCGCTACGTTGCAACCAAGTCCGAGCCGATGTCGGTCGCTACGAAGTGACCGAACATCCGACCCGCTTGGTCGCTACATAGCGACCAAGCTCGAGCCAAAGCTCGGTCGCTACGTAGCGACCGAGCGATCGTCCAGCTCGGTCGCTACGTAACGACCGAGCTCACGCCAAAGCTCGGTCACTACGTAGAGACCGATCGCGCGTCCCGCTTGGTCGCTACGTAGCGACCGAGCACTCGTCCCGCTCGGTCGCTATGTAGTGACCGAGCTCGAGCCAAAGCTCGGTCGCTACGTAGCGACCGAGCGGTCGTCCCGCTCGAGCCAAAGCTCGGTCGCTACGTAGCAACCGAGCGCTCGTCCCGCTCGGTCGCTATAGCGACCGAGCTCGAGCCAAAGCTCGGTCGCTATGTAGTGACCGAGCGCTCGTCCCGCTCGGTCGCTACGTAGCGACCGAGTTCGAGCCCAATCTCGGTCGCTACGTAGCGACCGGGCTTGAGCCAAAGTTCGGGCGTTGCATAGCGATCGAGCTCTTCCAAACATCGATACAACACCAGTCCATGCATTCTCGTCAAACCTTCAAATGCCATCTCCCGAAGACCGTAGCAAGCTCAGTCCATGCTTTCCGCTATTCTTAATCATCGATCAGACTTTGCGAATTAAAAACCGAGGAAAGTTTGTTCTTTATCAAAAGAACTCGTAGTAACCGTGTCGAGTCGGAAGACGGTCCAAAGGGACCTAAAGCACGACTCGAGGCCCATCCTACGATTTCTTAACCAAAAGCCCGTAAACAACAGCACGGTTTATGCTTTGTCCACAAGGAAGGATAAATGTCAATTTTCCGCGGATAAATACGGAAGTTTTGAAGATAATTATGAAGATCGGGGAAAATGAATATCTCCATTTTTATTCTATGACGGCTTAAGGGCAGAAGAGTAAAAGCGTAAACCGACCTTGGAGCTAGTATATAAGGAGTCCTGGGCGAGGAGCATGGAGGAGAACTTTTTCAGAGCAAACTTAGCACTTAGAGCAATTTAGGCATTTTTCCGTTTTTGTTATTTCGAGCTGCGACTCAATTAGGTTTAGCCGTCTTAGGGTTGCCAGAACTAGGAATCTCGCCGACAGCTCTCGAGCCCAGGCCTATACCTTGTTGTAAACGCTCATACGCAAATTCGGAAATAAGATCTTCTTTGCTCTCTTCTTTGATTTCTTATACTTTATCGTTGTTATTCTCGTGTTCTGATTGCTTGAAGTGTGGTAATTAGCAGATATCCGGGTCCTCTGGGAAATTAAGGTTTTCCTAGTTTCCTTATTTAATCGGAAATCGACAGTGCGAATTTCGGTTCCCACAGTCACATGACCTAAAGACAAGCGTGTCATGGTCCAAAACGTGGTTAAGGGAATCAGGTAGCTGGACAAGATCCAGGTGAAGCTCGATTGAAGTGGGTGATCAGAATGGATCATGGGAGACCTAAGTATAGGTCTGGAAATAGACCAAGGGACTTAGAAGAATTGAAGAAGATAAAGGAAGCAAGCTGGACACAGTGTATAACAGCTGGGCGATGCAGTAAGCAAGTTCGACCAGCTAGGTGAAGTGTAGTGCAGCTCAATGTAGCTCACTGAAGTGTAGGTCAGCTCCCTGGGCTGGATGGTCTATCTCACTCAGCTGGGTCAGCTGTAGATCAGCTCAACTCAGCTGGACTGAGTGTTCAAGTCATGGGCAGTTGGGCCGGGTCTGGACAGTGGTCGGGCCATGTGGGCGACCCGGGTGTACCAATGGGCTGGTTGGCTCTTGGGATTGAGCCAGGAGCTTGGGCAATCCGTGTGGGCTTGTTTGGACTTGTCCAGGAGTGGATTGGCAAGCCCAGGGCGTCTGGAAACTGCCTGAGGCGAATGGGTATGATCTGGACCATTGATTAAATCAATGGCCAGAAATGATACCGAAAGGGTGCAACCTTTGGAAAGGTAACTGCCCCTTCTTCTATAAAAGGCAGGCAAGTTCGTGCCTTTGCAGGCAGGGCTTCCTCCTACACCCTGAAACACAAAGAAACACAGAGAAAAGACAGAGAGTTGGTCGGATTCCCAATCCAAGACCCATGGTGATGTGAAGGTCATAAAGAGGCAGTTTTGGGAGAGATCAAGGGGGGAAGTTATGAACGACTTTCTGGTGGTTTTGATCCGTGATATTATCACCCAAAGCATCCTACAGGGCCTGAGAACACACGCAAATGGTGAGGAAAGAATGTAGATGACCGGAATTCATTCCCAAAGGCCAAGACAGCCTTAAGGAGAGAGGTGTGTGGGATGGCAGTTTCATGGAAGTGCAAGGGGAGTTATGAACGACCCTGTGGTAGGTTTTCACCACGGATGAACACGTCCTAGGTTTCCCCCGTATCTTGGGAACACACGCAAATACCCAAGAGAGAAGGGAGAAGGCCGGACTTCCCTCACAATGGCATGAATAGCCTTGAAGGTGGATGCAGTGTAGAAACTGGTTTCATGGAAGTTCCATGGAAGGGATCAGGGGTGCGACCCATGAATGGATCTTATAAATACAGGAGGTATGTGATAAGGATTGATAGAGGCGTGCACTGGAGGAGCATGGCCGAACATAATAAGGAAAGGCACTTGATCTAATCAGATCATGTATAAGGTAACTGATTTTATAATTACTTTCAAGGTTATGTTTCTGTCTTTTGTGGTGCGGTTAAGGCCAAGTATGGAACGCCCCTTGAATACCATATGTTGTGATGTAAACTAAGGATCCAGGACCCTGAGATAAGGGGCGGATCTTAGTTGATCTAACTCATCCATGTGGGATGGAAGTTAGAGGCCACTCATTGGATAGTGATCCATGGTGGATCATGGTGTGTGTGTTAGTTCTGATCATGGTGTGAATCAATGATCCGAATCATGGAGGAGACACATGGGGATCCTAGTACATGAGGAACCATGTGGGGTGCAAGGTCCAATTCATTTGGGACCAGCAGCAAGCCGTGGAGGCGAGTAAGGCCAGTGCTAAGTGGCATGGACCACAAGTATGGGGCCGGTTTGTTTATCTAAAGAAGGCCGTGTGTAATCTGATCTTTGGCAAGGATGGATGACCTGATCCATAGGTGATGGATCAAGCTGTCTGATCTGATTGATCAAAGGATGCACCAGTGGTAAGAGAAGGACTGATCGGCTTCGTTGGGACATGGTTCCATGGCCGGTTAGGTACGTGTGAAGACTCATCAGTTCTGGGTCATGTGGGGTGGTTGGTTGATTGCTCAGGATCTGATGGGCGTTGTTATTCCATGAGCTGGACTTGATATCATATGTTGATAAGGCAAAAGGATGTGGGACAGTGCATGAGCCGGTAAGGGCCAGATGCATGTCCTTAGCTGTTTGAAGACTTCTCAAGGGTTACTTATGTCTGTGGGGATGGTTGGCTGAATGACTAAGTACCTAAGGGAGTTGTTTTGTGTGTGTAAAGGAGCAAGCTGGACACAGTGTATAACAGTTGGGCGATGCAGTAAGCAAGCTCGACCAGCTAGGTGAAGTGTAGTGCAGCTCAATGTAGCTCACTGAAGTGTAGGTCAGCTCCCTGAGCTGGATGGTCTAGCTCACTCAGCTGGATCAGTAGGACTGAGTGTTCAAGTCATGGGCAGTTGGGCCGGGTCTGGACAGTGACCGGGCCATGTGGGCGACCCGGGTGTACCGATGGGCTGGTTGGCTCTTGGGATTGAGCCAGGAGCTTGGGAAATCCGTGTGGGCTTGTTTGGACTTGTCCAGGAGTGGATTGGCAAGCCCAGGGCGTCTGGAAACTGCCTGAGGCGAATGGGTATGATCGGAACCATTGATTAAATCAATGGCCAGAAATGATACCAAAAGGGTGCAACCTTTGGAAAGGTAACTGCCCCTTCTTCTATAAAATGCAGGCAAGTCCGTGCCTTTGCAGGCACGCCAGGGCTTCCTCCTATACCCTGAAACACAAAGAAACACAGAGAAAAGACAGAGAGTTGGTCGGATTCTCAATCCAAGACCCATGGTGGTGTGAAGGTCATAAAGAGGCAGTTTTGGGAGAGATCAAGGGGGGAAGTTATGAACGACTTTCTGGTGGTTTTTATCCGTGATGTTATCACCCAAAGCATCCTACAGGGCCTGAGAACACACGCAAATGGTGAGGAAAGAAGGTAGATGACTGGAATTCATTCCCAAAGGCCAAGACAGCCTTAAGGAGAGAGGTGTGTGGGAGGGCAGTTTCATGGAAGTGCAAGGGGAGTTATGAACGACCCTGTGGTAGGTTTTCACCACGGATGAACACGTCCTAGGCTTCCCCCGTATCTTGGGAACACACGCAAATACCCAGGAGAGAAGGGAGACGGCCGGACTTCCCTCACAATGGCATGAATAGCCTTGAAGGTGGATGCAGTGTAGAAACTTGTTTCATGGAAGTTCCATGGAAGGGATCAGGGGTGCGACCCATGAATGGATCTTATCAATACATGAGATATGTGATAAGGATTGATAGAGGCGTGCACTGGAGGAGCATGGCCGAACATAATAAGGAAAGGCACTTGATCTAATCAGATCATGTATAAGGTAACTGATTTTATAATTAGTTTCAAGGTTATGTTTCTGTCTCTTGTGGTGCGGTTAAGGCCAAGTATGGCACGCCCCATGAAGACCATATGTTGTGATGTAAACTAAGGATCCAGGACCCTGAGATAAGGGGCAGATCTTAGTTGATCTAACTCATCCACGTGGGATGGAAGTTAGAGGCCACTCATTGGATAGTGATCCATGGTGGATCATGGTGTGTGTGTTAGTTCTGATCATGGTGTGAATCAATGATCCGAATCATGGAGGAGACACATGGGGATCCTAGTACATGAGGAACCATGTGGGGTGCAAGGTCCAATTCATTTGGAACCAGCAGCAAGCCGTGGAGGCGAGTAAGGCCAGTACTAAGTGGCATGGACCACAACTATGGGGCCGGTGTGTTTATCTAAAGAAGGCCGTGTGTAATCTGATCTTTGGCAAGGATGGATGACCTGATCCATAGGTGATGGATCAAGGTGTCAGATCTGATTGATCAAAGGATGCACCAGTGGTAAGAGGAGGACTGATCGGCTTCGTTGGGACATGGTTCCATGGCCGGTTTGGTACGTGTGAAGACTCATCAGTTCTGGGTCATGTGGGGTGGTTGGTTGATTGACTCAGGATCTGATGGGCGTTGTTATTCCATGAGCTGGACTTGGTATCATAAGTTGATAAGGCAAAAGGATGTGGGACAGTGCATGAGCCGGTAAGGGCCAGATGCATGTCCTTAGCTGTTTGAAGACTTCTCAGGGGTTACTTATGTCTGTGGGGATGGTTGGCCGAATGACTAAGTACCTAAGGGAGTTGTTTTGTGTGTGTAAAGGAGCTGGACGAAGTATATGGCAGCTGGCCATAGCTCGGTCCTAGCTCAGTTCGAGTGTGACAGCTCGATCAGCTGGTCTATGAGTTCATTCAGCTAGAGTAGCTGGGCCGATGAGCTAACAAGCTCCGTGGATGTGGCAAAGGTATGATCTAGCAATGTTGCATAGATCTAGATAGAATGGTTAGGGAAACGGAAACTCAGATTTGTATGACTTGGTTCGTGCTCAGAATCAACCTTGGAGCTAGCTGGTAGTTGAGTATACTAACCATTAGCTGAGGTGATTCGACCGGACAAGTATTAGATTGGTTATAGACCAATGGATGATGATATTATTCCGCTGTGTATGTGTTGTATTGATCTAAGCTAGGAAAGACTATGGTAGTCTTGAGCTAAGATCTGAGTTAGCCCTCGCCTATGGGCGATGTTTTAAATAAAGGGCGAAAATTTTGAGACGTGAGGCATCGACCGCGGCCTAGTCGGCCAGGATCGGGTCTTACAAGTTGGTATCAGAGCCTTCTTGATCCTGTTAAGGACAGTGCTCAAAGATGACTGAGATGACTTGGAACCTTAGTTGTGGTGAGCCAAGTGAGAGTTGAGGTAAGTTTGGGTTTCATGCTTGTGAACGGGGAAGTTCCAAGATGAGCCGGATTAGCCAAGATGCACTCTCCAAGGGCAAGACCTGAAACAGAAAGGTTAGTTTTCTAGTTATTTGGAAGTAATAGACGGATTGGACAATGGATGCAATGCAAGATCTTTGTATGGACGACCTGGGCAAGGGAAGTAACATGGACCAGAGAGTGGCATAGGTTAAAAGAAACGTGCAGCACTCTCTTGGAGGTAAATGTTATCCCTTGGTGGCCGTTCAAAACAAGTGAGCATATGCAGCGTTCATGTTGGTCTAAGGGATACGCTACATGGCTAGTACATGAGTGGGCTTGTGATCAGATGGATCAATTCCTTAAGATTAAGTCAAGGTCGCTTCCGGATCCACTAGAAGCCGTGTGGCCCCTAGACTTCAGCTTGGCCTCTTCGGACAAGTTAGTCTCCACCATAGCCATGCATTCCACCAGTTCAGACACTGTCTGGAAGTGACCAACGGAGCAATAGGTTCGAAGTTCGACCCTTAGGCCTCGAACAAACCTACGTATCTGTACCGTCTCTTCCTCCAACTCCTTGCCCACATATCGTCTGAGCCGGTTGAACTTCTCTTTGTACTCACGTATTGTCATGCGTCCTTGAGTCAAGTCTAGGAACTGAGACTCCAGACGGTTCCAAGCTTCAGCCGGGAAGTATTTGTGGTTGAACTCCACCTCGAAGTCTGAGAACCGCTCAATTGTCCCATTGGTGCGTTTGTCCAGAGCTAACCACCAGTTATGTGCATCACCTTCCAGGAAGTGAAGCGCAATGTCCTTCTTGTACTCCTCTGGGCAACGAGTTGAGCTGAAATTCCGAGCCAAACTGCTCCTCCACTCGTCTGCCTCAATGGGATCAGAACTACCAGCAAACTGCTTGGAGATGTGAGCTAGAAGGCTCAAGTAATCCACTCTCCTAACTGGACGAGCTGGTGGATCGATCTCCATTACCTCAGCTTCGACCGTAGCTCGGTCCTCGGCCGTCCTGGCAGCTGTTCGAGCTACTTGTGCAGCTGCACGAGCTACACCAGCTGCTGTCCCAGCTGTCCTAGCTGCTCTCTGAGTTGCCTGAACCGTGGCCTGAGCTGGGGTGATCTGGCCAACCGATGAGTTCACAAAAGGGGTAAATGCCTGCGTGAAAGCCAACATCTGAGTGCCCATGGCCTTAACCACATCCATCACCTCGTGCATAGATGGCTCGGCCAACTCCGCCGCCCCATCTCCAGGTCCGGTCTCGTCTCCTGCATGGGAGGAATCACCTTCCTCCTCCTGTACCTCTTCTTGTTGCTCGCCCAGGTTATCCACCTAAACCTCAGTAGGCAGGAACATCGCTAAGGGTTCCCCGGTCTCCTCATTAACCAGCCCTGTCTGGGTTGGTAACACTTGAGTGGGGTTGGCCCCATCTCCTATGACCTGTCCAGAACCACCAGCAGATTCCTTGCCCTTCCGAGACTTAGTCCGCTTAGTTCCCTTATGCAAAAACACTTAGTGTTAGTCCAAACGTATAAACCTCATCTCATGATTAGAACTAAGCAAAACAACATCAAACCAAACAAACACAAACAACCCGTGAGACCCAGCAACCAGACGTGTGGTGAACACATAACCCAAACCAATCCTAGAATCAAGCATGCTCTGATACCGACTTGTAAGACCCGATCCCGGCTCTTAAGCCCAAACTGATCTGCGGCCTTAACCTTTCAATCTAAGTCCGAGTGAACCAAGTTTTAAGTCTTATCTTTAAATTCAATTCAATTCAACTGAGGTTCAATACAATAAATCTAAACAAGGAAACATAAGGGGCAAATCAATTGTATAAATATAAACTGAGATTCATACATCATTCTTAGGTTCGTCCGAATAAGTTATACACACCTGGTCTAACGTAAATTTACAAGTTGCACAATAGGCTATCAGTATTTCACATCTATCTACAATGACCCATTCACCACACATCTTCCCATGGCCTGAGTCTTCACGGTGCCTTTCCCTTACCACGGTCCATGTCCGATCCTGAAACCACACAAGACACAATGCACATTCATAAGGCCGATATCCTAACATCAAGTCTAGATAAGCATGGTTCAGCTACTTAGAATCTATAACCTGTCCAAACCAACATACTCAAATAAATTCCCAAAAACTAATTAAAATTCATGATAATCCCTGATAAATCCCAACTAAGAGATTCCCATAAACAGTTTCCAACGAAACACACTAGAACATCCAAATCCGACCATGAACAGTCCGGCAAAGGCCAAGGGCTTGGATACTGAACCGGCCAGGGCCTTGGTTCAGTGTTCCCTGTATGAACAGAACAAGCGAACACAATAATCTGATAGGACAAAGAAATCTAAAGAGATAGAGAGAGTAGATGTAGGCGCATACCAAACCGGCCACAAGCCCGATCGGATCATCAGCCGGCTAGGGCCGATCGCTTGCCGTCCGCACCACTGACCTTAGGCGTTCTCTCCCCAGGCGCCATCTCCTTCTCTTTGTCCTTCTCTCTGTCTGGTATCCATGATAGAACCAAAATAAGGATCACTCTTTCGGTAAGGTTGATATGAACTCAGATCCGAGAGGATTGAGAACTGATGGATCGAGGGGTGAAACTAAGGGTTGCGGAATAGCCCAAAGATACTACCAGACTTCGATCGTTGCCGGATGTGACGCACCGGTCCAACAAAAGAAGGATCGAAACTTGGAGATAACCTCACCAAGAAACTAAGAAGTGTTCTAAACAAAGAACAAAGAGAGTAAAAACTCAAAAGAATGAAAGCAAAACGAAATTATCTTATTCAGATCTGATGTTTACATTATATAGAAGTTCTAGTCAAAGGACTTAAAGAAAAATGTGGGAAATCTAAACATAGAAAACGATAAAATTGACCAGATCTGGTCAAGGCACGAAATCACACTTTGACTGGCGAAAAACCCTTCAAATTCCGTCCAGGTTCATTGTATCCTGAAGCATGTCCTACGGACTGGGCCAGTACACAAGCAGGACAGTCCAAAGTAGCCAGTTTAAAAGTGTCACGGCCTATCTTGAGTTCCACTCGTCCGAATCCAAATCTGTCTTGACCGTTGCTCTTAAAATGCCAATCAGTACGGGAAATATGAGCTCCAGTTTGGTGAATTCGATCGTCAAACTGGTCGTATGGGCAGCACGTGCGGTACAGTACAAAATTGAGTTGCGATGGACTGGAGAAGAATTGGTACGTCCGTTTCGGATTCTGGCTCGATCGTTGGTCTTAGAATAACAAACAGTGCGGTAAAGCCAAGCTTCAGTTTGGTGAATTCCATCATCAGGTCGTGGATAATGTTGGAGCTCCAATACGAACATTCGGGCGGTACATGCGGTACTGTCCAGAAATGTATAGCAATGACCTAACTCAGGATTCGTGTGTCCGAATGCGATTCCGTCTCGACTGTTCTTCATCAAATGGAAAACAGGACGGTGAAGACAAAGTCCAGTACAGTGAAATCGATCATCTGGCCATGGTTCCAGCCAAAGCTCCCATCCGGATGCATGTGGGACAGTCCAGTACAGTGTCCGGTCAGTCTGGTCAGTATGGTGAAAAACATGAACCTCAGTTGAAATCTTCAGAACGTTCTGATCTCCATGCTGGTTCGGCTCCATGTACTGATCCGTGGACCGCAGTCTATCAATCCATCTCCTCAGGCCATGCTTCACACGATCCGGTTTCTCCTGGAACAGCCAAGCCTCTCGCCAGTTCTCTCCTTGGATCGCCAGTTCTCTCTTCTCTTTTTGGGGTTTGTCTCTCACGATTTTGGCAGAGGTTCCCCTTAAGAATTCTGTGTCAAATTCTGGATCCAGGGCTCTGTATTTATAGAGAGAGGGAGTCGGAACTGCCATGGGCCCGAAGGGGTGGGAGTTGTACCGAAAAGATGTCTCTCTCTCCGTTGCAACCGTTCGGCAATAACTGCCCCCAACCGGTCCTCAACTGCCTCCAACAGCTCCTGTCCCTGTCGGTTCTCTACCCTGAAGCCAAGGCCAAGCCCTTTAACTGACCGTCCATACCGTGGCCGCACCATCTAACCAAACCACCATAACCGTCCTTGTAACCGCCCCAACCGTCCTGGACATGAGCACTCGGCCCAGCTGAGTTGAGCTGACTGCTAGCTGGTCCCAGCTGAGTGAGCTAGTCCTTCTAGCTCCATGAACTGATGCATACTAACTGAGCCCCCATTGAGCTTCCCTGATCTGCCCAAGCTCGGCCGCTGTCCCGTCCAGCTCCCACATCACTCTTCCAGCTCTATTAAACCCATTCTTTCTTCACCCTGGTTAAGTCTCAACACTCCGATGCCCTTAACCCTATGTCTAAGCCATGATACGCTTGTCTATTGGTCTAATGACCTGACTGGTGCGTCTCCCCGCACCATGGCTCGTCCCAACGATCCTATCTCGGACCGGGGACATGACACTTTGGGTGATTTTAGCCCAAGTGGGCTGTCTGTTAAGTACACACATGACGTCTGTGGCTGTCCGCCAGCACACACAGGACGTCCGTGGCTTTCCGCCAGCACACACACGATGTCTGTGGCTGTCCGTGTGTGTCCGTGGGTGTCCGCCAACACACACAGGACGTCTGTGGCTGTCCATCAGCACACAAAGGACGTCTGTGTGTGTCCATCAGCACACACAGGACGTCCATGTGTGTCTGTCAGCACACACAAGACGTCCGTGTGTGTTCGTGTGTGTCCGTCAGCACACACAGGACGTCCGTGGCTGTCCATCAGTACACATATCAGCACGCTGGTCCTTGGACTGATGAGGCCATCCAAGTAGAGGTTCCCATAGTTAGGCGCGGTCCGACTACCCGGAGTGGAACAAGGGCCTTGCGAGAAGGTTTCACCAAAACTGTCCAACAAATCCTTGATCAAGATGGACAGACTGACCAGGACCAGCTGCTGATTGAGAAGATGGTCCAGTTGAAGATTCAAGATCAAGCCGGCCCAAAGGAGGTTCAGGACGCGGCCGACCCGATCCAGTTTAGACTCAACCAAACTGGACTTCTCATTTCCACATCCGAGCTTGGTCCAGACTCAGTTTCCATTTCATCCACTCCAACTCTTCCCGGTTCTGAGATCTAGCCAACCACCAAGGGGAGTAGCATGTGTTGCACTCTTTTTCCTCACCAGGTTTTGTCCCATTGGGTTTTCTTGGTAAGGTTTTAATGAGGCAACATGCAAGCATGCTATTAGCCTTGGTCTAGGCCTTCTCAAACCGACAACCAGATGTCTGGTTTATTTTAATTTATTTGGTTAAGACTTTGGGCTATTGTTTCAGCCTCATTTTCGGCCAGCTTGTTTAAGGCCTTTTATCTTTGAGTCCCATAAGGGGTAAACCCTATATAACTCCATGAAGTTGGCGATTTTTGCCTAAGTCTTTTATGAAATAATTTTGCCTTTGCAAACCTAAAACCCTAAGTCTTTTTCTGTGAGAAACAAGAGAGAGCAGCCGAATCTTATCAAGCTTCAAACCACCAAGCTTGTGGCGATTCTTCACCTCCATTCCATCCATCGATTTGCCTTGAGAGTGATACACATCCAGCAAGCCAAATCCCATATCTATCCACCTCCATCCACCGTTCTTGTTGAGAGAGATACACATCCAGCAACAAGGATCCATCCCCCATACCTCTATCCTTCTCTTATTTTGTTTTATCTCGCATCATATAGTTCTAGATTTTTCCATTCATTATAAAAACCCATAAAAAGTTCTATTTGCTTCCGTTCTTCATTTATCATATAGTTCTCTTTCTGTTCATCATTTTGATTCATAAAAACTCATAAAAATAGCACCCTTTTGTTTCAGGAACCAGATCGGCCATCTCCCACTCCATCGCGTCCGTCTAGCCGTCCCATAGCCGTCCGTCCGTTCTGTCCAGTCCGAGTTCTTGAATCTCAGACCGTCCGTCCGTGCAATCTGATTCCCGGCCTGTATCATGGACTCAGCAGTCTTGCCCTTCCTGTGGACTGTTTGGGTGATTTTGGCCCACATGGGCTGTCTGTTCAGTACACACAGGACGTCCGTGGGTGTCCGCCAGCAGACACAGGATGTCCATGGCTGTTTGTGGCTGTCCGTCAGAACACACATGACGTCTGTGGCTGTCCGTGTGTGTCCGTCAGCAGACACAGGACGTCTGTGGCTGTCCATCAGTACACATATCAGAACGCTGGTCCTTGGACTCAGCACGCTGGCCCTTCCCGTGGACTATTCGGGTGATTTTGGCCCACGTGGGCTGTCTGTTCAGTACACACAGGACGTCCGTGGGTGTCCGTCAGCACACACATGACGTCTGTGGCTGTCCGTGTGTGTCCTTTAACACACAGAGGACGTCCGTGGTTATCCATCTGTACACATATCAGCACGTTGGTCCTTGGACTCAGCACGCTGACCCTTCCCATGGACTGTTCGGGTGATTTTGGCCTACGTGGGCTGTCTGTTCAGTACACACAGGACGTCCGTGGGTGTCCGCCAGCACACACAGGATGTCTGTGGCTGTCCGTGTGTGTCCGTGTGTTTCCGTCAGCACACACAGGACGTCTGTGGCTGCCCATCAGTACACATATCAGCACGTTGGTCTTTGGACTCAGCATGCTGGCCCTTCCCGTTGATTGTTTGGGTGATTTTGGCCCTCGTGGGCTGTCTGTTCAGTACAAACAGGACGTCCGTGGGTGTCCGCCAACACACACAGGACGTCCGTGGCTGTCCGTCAGCACACCCAGGACGTTTGTGTGTGTCCGTCAGCACACAGGACGTCCGTGTGTGTCCGTGTGTGTCCATCAGCACACACAGGACATCCGTGGCTGTCCATCAGTACACATATCAGCACGCTGGTCCTCGGACTCAGCACGCTGGCCCTTTCCGTGGACTGTTTGGGTTATTTTGGCCCACGTGGGATGTTTGTTCAGTACACACAGGATGTCTGTGGGTGTCCGCCAGCAAACACAGGACATCCGTGGCTGTCAGTGTCTATCTGTCAGCACACACAAGACATCCATGGCTGTCAGTGTGTGTCAGTGTGTGTCCGTGTGTGTCCGTCTACACATACAGGACGTTCATGGCCGTCCATCAGTAGACATATCAGCATGCTGGTCCTTGGACTCAGCACGCTGGCCCTTCCCGTGGACTGTTTGGGTGATTTTGCCCACGTGGGCTGTCTGTTCAATGCACACAGAACGTCTGTGGGTGTCCGCCAGCACACACAGGACGTCTGTGGCTGTTCGTGTCTGTTCGTGTGTGTCCGTCTGTGTCCGTCAGCACACACAGGATGTCCGTGGCTGTCCTTCAGTACACATATCAGCACGTTGGTCCTTGGACTCAGCACGTTGGTCCTTGGACTCAGCACGCTGGCCCTTCCTGTGGAATGTTTGGGTGATTTTGGCCCACGTGGGCTGTCTGTTCAGTACACACAAGACATCCGTGGGTGTCCATCAGCAGACACAGGATGTTCGTGTGTGTTGGTCAGCACACATAGGATGTCTGTGGCTGTCCGTGTGTGTCCGTGTCTGTCCGTCAGCACACAGGAAATCTGTGGCTGTCCATCAGTACACATATCAGCACGTTGGTCCTTGGACTAAGCACGCTGGCCCATCCCGGGGACTGTTTGGGTAATTTTGGCCCACGTGGGCTTTTTGTTCAGTACACACATGACGTCCGTGGGTGTCCGCCAGCACACACAGTACGTTCGTGGTTGTTCGTGGCTGTCCGTTAGCACACATAGGACGTATGTGGCTGTCCGTGTGGGTCTGTGTGTGTCCGTGTGTGTCCGTCAACACACACAGGACGTCCGTGGCTGTCCATCAGTACACATATCAGCACGCTGGTCCTTGGACTCAGCACGCTGGCCTTTCCCGTGGACTGTTCAGGTGATTTTGGCCCATGTGGGCTGTCTGTTCAGTACACACAGAACGTCTTTGGCTGTCCATCAGCACACACAAGACATCCATGGCTGTCCGTGTGTGTCAGTGTGTGTCCGTGTGTCTCCGTCAGCACACACATGACGTCTGTGGCTGTCCATCAGTACACATATCAGCATGCTGGTCCTTGGACTCAGCACGCTGGCCCTTCCCATGGACTGTTCGGGTGATTTTGGCCCACGTGGGCTGTGTTTTCAGTACACACAGGACATCCGTGGTTGTCCGTCAGCACACACAGGACGTCCGTGTGTGTCCGTCAGCACACACAGGTCGTCCGTGGCTGTCCGTGTGTGTCTGTCAGCACACACAGGACGTATGTGGCTGTCCATCAGTACACATAGCAGCACGTTGGTCCTTGGACTCAGCACGCTGACCCTTCCCGTGGACTGTTCGGGTGATTTTGGCCCATGTGGGCTGTCTGTTCAGTACACACAGGACGTCTGTGGCTGTCCGTCAGCACACACGGGACGTTCATGTGTGTCTGTTAGCACACATAGGACGTCTGTGGCTGTCCGTGTGTGTCCTTGTGTCTCCGTCAGCACACACAGGACGTCCGTGGCTGTCCATCAGTACACATATCAGCACGTTGGTCCTTGAACTCAGCACGCTGGCCCATCCCGTGGGCTGTTTGGATGATTTTGGCCCACGTGGGCTGTTTGTTCAGTACACACAGGACGTCCGTGGGTGTCCGCCAGCACACACAGGACGTTCGTGGCTGTCTGTCAGCACACATAGGACGTCCGTGGCTGTCCGTGTGTGTCCGTGTGTTTTCGTCAGGACACACAGGCCGTTCCTGGCTGTCCATCAGTACACATATCAGCATGCTGTTCTTTGGACTCAGCACACTGGCCCTTCCCGTGGACTCTTCGGGTGGTTTTGGCCCACGTGGAATGTGTGTTCAGTACACACATGACGTCCATGGGTGTCCGTCAGCACACACATGATGTTCGTGTGTGTTTGTCAGCACATAAAGAACGTCCGTAGCTGTCCGTGTGTGTGTCCGTGTGTGTCCGTCAGCACATATCAGCACGTTGGTCCTTGGAATGAGCACGATGGGCCATCTCGTGGACTGTTTGGGTGATTTTGGCCCACGTGGGCTGTCTGTTCAGTACACACAGGACGTCCGTGGCTGTCCGCCAGCACACACAGGACGTCCGTGGGTGTCCGTCAGCACACACAGGACGTCCGTGTGTGTCCGTCAGCACACACAGGTCGTCTGTGGCTGTCCGTGTGTGTCCGTGTGTGTCCGTCAGCACACACAGGACGTCCGTGGCTGTCCATCCGTACACATATCAGCACGTTGGTCCTTGGACTCAGCACGCTGACCCTTCCCATGGACTGTTCAGGTGATTTTGGCCCATGTGGGCTGTCTGTTCAGTACACACAGGACGTCTGTGGCTGTCCATCAGCACACACAAGACATCCATGGCTGTCCGTGTGTGCCAGTGTGTGTCTGTGTGTCTCCGTCAGCACACACAGGACGTCTGTGGCTATTCATCAGTACACATATCAGCACGCTGGTCCTTGGACTCAGCACGCTGGCCTTTCCTGTGGACTGTTCAGGTGATTTTGGCCCATGTGGGGTGTCTGTTCAGTACACACAGGCCGTCTGTGGCTGTCCATCAGCACACACAAAACATCCATGGCTGTCCGTGTGTGTCAGTGTGTGTCCGTGTTTCTCCGTCAGCACACACAGGACGTCTGTGGCTGTCCATCAATACACATATCAGCACGCTGGTCCTTGGACTCAGCACGCTGGCCCTTCCCGTGGACTATTCGGGTGATTTTGGCCCACGTGGGCTGTCTGTTCAGTACACACAGGACGTCCGTGGGTGTCCGTCAGCACACACATGACGTCTGTGGCTGTCCGTGTGTGTCCTTTAACACACAGAGGACGTCCGTGGTTATCCATCTGTACACATATCAGCACGTTGGTCCTTGGACTCAGCACGCTGACCCTTCCCATGGACTGTTCGGGTGATTTTGGCCTACGTGGGCTGTCTGTTCAGTACACACAGGACGTCCGTGGGTGTCCGCCAGCACACACAGGATGTCTGTGGCTGTCCGTGTGTGTCCGTGTGTTTCCGTCAGCACACACAGGACGTCTGTGGCTGCCCATCAGTACACATATCAGCACGTTGGTCTTTGGACTCAGCATGCTGGCCCTTCCCGTTGATTGTTTGGGTGATTTTGGCCCTCGTGGGCTGTCTGTTCAGTACAAACAGGACGTCCGTGGGTGTCCGCCAACACACACAGGACGTCCGTGGCTGTCCGTCAGCACACCCAGGACGTTTGTGTGTGTCCGTCAGCACACAGGACGTCCGTGTGTGTCCGTGTGTGTCCATCAGCACACACAGGACATCCGTGGCTGTCCATCAGTACACATATCAGCACGCTGGTCCTCGGACTCAGCACGCTGGCCCTTTCCGTGGACTGTTTGGGTTATTTTGGCCCACGTGGGATGTTTGTTCAGTACACACAGGATGTCTGTGGGTGTCCGCCAGCAAACACAGGACATCCGTGGCTGTCAGTGTCTATCTGTCAGCACACACAAGACATCCATGGCTGTCAGTGTGTGTCAGTGTGTGTCCGTGTGTGTCCGTCTACACATACAGGACGTTCATGGCCGTCCATCAGTAGACATATCAGCATGCTGGTCCTTGGACTCAGCACGCTGGCCCTTCCCGTGGACTGTTTGGGTGATTTTGCCCACGTGGGCTGTCTGTTCAATGCACACAGAACGTCTGTGGGTGTCCGCCAGCACACACAGGACGTCTGTGGCTGTTCGTGTCTGTTCGTGTGTGTCCGTCTGTGTCCGTCAGCACACACAGGATGTCCGTGGCTGTCCTTCAGTACACATATCAGCACGTTGGTCCTTGGACTCAGCACGTTGGTCCTTGGACTCAGCACGCTGGCCCTTCCTGTGGAATGTTTGGGTGATTTTGGCCCACGTGGGCTGTCTGTTCAGTACACACAAGACATCCGTGGGTGTCCATCAGCAGACACAGGATGTTCGTGTGTGTTGGTCAGCACACATAGGATGTCTGTGGCTGTCCGTGTGTGTCCGTGTCTGTCCGTCAGCACACAGGAAATCTGTGGCTGTCCATCAGTACACATATCAGCACGTTGGTCCTTGGACTAAGCACGCTGGCCCATCCCGGGGACTGTTTGGGTAATTTTGGCCCACGTGGGCTTTTTGTTCAGTACACACATGACGTCCGTGGGTGTCCGCCAGCACACACAGTACGTTCGTGGTTGTTCGTGGCTGTCCGTTAGCACACATAGGACGTATGTGGCTGTCCGTGTGGGTCTGTGTGTGTCCGTGTGTGTCCGTCAACACACACAGGACGTCCGTGGCTGTCCATCAGTACACATATCAGCACGCTGGTCCTTGGACTCAGCACGCTGGCCTTTCCCGTGGACTGTTCAGGTGATTTTGGCCCATGTGGGCTGTCTGTTCAGTACACACAGAACGTCTTTGGCTGTCCATCAGCACACACAAGACATCCATGGCTGTCCGTGTGTGTCAGTGTGTGTCCGTGTGTCTCCGTCAGCACACACATGACGTCTGTGGCTGTCCATCAGTACACATATCAGCATGCTGGTCCTTGGACTCAGCACGCTGGCCCTTCCCATGGACTGTTCGGGTGATTTTGGCCCACGTGGGCTGTGTTTTCAGTACACACAGGACATCCGTGGTTGTCCGTCAGCACACACAGGACGTCCGTGTGTGTCCGTCAGCACACACAGGTCGTCCGTGGCTGTCCGTGTGTGTCTGTCAGCACACACAGGACGTATGTGGCTGTCCATCAGTACACATAGCAGCACGTTGGTCCTTGGACTCAGCACGCTGACCCTTCCCGTGGACTGTTCGGGTGATTTTGGCCCATGTGGGCTGTCTGTTCAGTACACACAGGACGTCTGTGGCTGTCCGTCAGCACACACGGGACGTTCATGTGTGTCTGTTAGCACACATAGGACGTCTGTGGCTGTCCGTGTGTGTCCTTGTGTCTCCGTCAGCACACACAGGACGTCCGTGGCTGTCCATCAGTACACATATCAGCACGTTGGTCCTTGAACTCAGCACGCTGGCCCATCCCGTGGGCTGTTTGGATGATTTTGGCCCACGTGGGCTGTTTGTTCAGTACACACAGGACGTCCGTGGGTGTCCGCCAGCACACACAGGACGTTCGTGGCTGTCTGTCAGCACACATAGGACGTCCGTGGCTGTCCGTGTGTGTCCGTGTGTTTTCGTCAGGACACACAGGCCGTTCCTGGCTGTCCATCAGTACACATATCAGCATGCTGTTCTTTGGACTCAGCACACTGGCCCTTCCCGTGGACTCTTCGGGTGGTTTTGGCCCACGTGGAATGTGTGTTCAGTACACACATGACGTCCATGGGTGTCCGTCAGCACACACATGATGTTCGTGTGTGTTTGTCAGCACATAAAGAACGTCCGTAGCTGTCCGTGTGTGTGTCCGTGTGTGTCCGTCAGCACATATCAGCACGTTGGTCCTTGGAATGAGCACGATGGGCCATCTCGTGGACTGTTTGGGTGATTTTGGCCCACGTGGGCTGTCTGTTCAGT
The DNA here is from genome assembly GCF_020379485.1 of Brassica napus. Taxonomy (NCBI): domain Eukaryota; kingdom Viridiplantae; phylum Streptophyta; class Magnoliopsida; order Brassicales; family Brassicaceae; genus Brassica; species Brassica napus. Next base: position 441,836 of record NW_026014540.1, read on the forward strand.
ACACACAGGACGTCCGTGGCTGTCCGCCAGCACACACAGGACGTCCGTGGGTGTCCGTCAGCACACACAGGACGTCCGTGTGTGTCCGTCAGCACACACAGGTCGTCTGTGGCTGTCCGTGTGTGTCCGTGTGTGTCCGTCAGCACACACAGGACGTCCGTGGCTGTCCATCCGTACACATATCAGCACGTTGGTCCTTGGACTCAGCACGCTGACCCTTCCCATGGACTGTTCAGGTGATTTTGGCCCATGTGGGCTGTCTGTTCAGTACACACAGGACGTCTGTGGCTGTCCATCAGCACACACAAGACATCCATGGCTGTCCGTGTGTGCCAGTGTGTGTCTGTGTGTCTCCGTCAGCACACACAGGACGTCTGTGGCTATTCATCAGTACACATATCAGCACGCTGGTCCTTGGACTCAGCACGCTGGCCTTTCCTGTGGACTGTTCAGGTGATTTTGGCCCATGTGGGGTGTCTGTTCAGTACACACAGGCCGTCTGTGGCTGTCCATCAGCACACACAAAACATCCATGGCTGTCCGTGTGTGTCAGTGTGTGTCCGTGTTTCTCCGTCAGCACACACAGGACGTCTGTGGCTGTCCATCAATACACATATCAGCACGCTGGTCCTTGGACTCAGCACGCTGCCCTTCCCGTGGACTGTTCGGGTGATTTTGGCCCACGTGGGCTGTCTGTTCAGTACACACAGGACATCCGTTGGTGTCCGTCAGCACACACAGGACGTCCGTGTGTGTCCGTCAGGACACACAGGTCATCTGTGGCTGTCCGTGTGTGTCCATCAGCACACACATGACGTCTGTGGCTGTCCATCAGTACACATATCAGCACGTTGGTCCTTGGACTCAGCACGCTGACCCTTCCCGTGGACTGTTCGGGTGATTTTGGCCCATGTGGGCTGTCTGTTCAGTGCACACAGGATGTCCGTGGGTGCCGCCAGCTCACACAGGACGTCCGTGGGTGTCCGTCAGCACACACAGGACGTCTGTGTGTGTCCATCAGCACACACAGGACGTCCGTGTGTGTCCATCAGCACACACAGGACGTCCGTGGCTGTCCATCAGTACACATATCAGCACGCTGGTCCTTAGACAGCACGCTGGCCCTTCCCGTGGACTGTTCGGGTGATTTTGGCCCACGTGGGCTGTCTGTTCAGTACAAACAGAACGTCCGTGGGTGTCCGCCAGCACACACAGGACGTCCGTGGCTGTTCGTGTGTGTCCGTGTTGATACAGGCTGGGAATCAGTCTGCACGGACGGACGGTCTGAGGTTCGAGAACTCGGACCGGACAGGACGGACGGACGGCTATGGGATGGCTAGACGGACGCGATGGAGTGGGAGATGGCCGATCTGGTTCCTGAAACAAAAGGATGCTATTTTTTTATGAGTTTTTATGAACCAAATAATGAACAGAAAGTAAACAATATGATTAATGAAGAACAGAAGCAAATATGACTTTTTATGGATTTTTATAATGAATGGAAAAATCTAGAACTATATGATGCAAGATAAAACAAAACAAAAGATGGATAGAAGTATGGGGGATGGATCCTTGTTGCTGGATGTGTATCTCTCTCAACAAGAACAGTGGATGGAGGTGGATAGCTATGGGATTTGGCTTGCTGGATGTGTATCACTCTCAAGGCAAATCGGTGGATGGAATGGAGGTGAAGAATCGCCACAAGCTTGGTGGTTTGAAGCTTGATAAGATTCGGCTGCTCTCTCTTGTTTCTCACAGAAAAAGACTTAGGGTTTTAGGTTTGCTCATCATTCCCTCCCTCTTGAAGAGGTTCTGGCCTCAGAACACCATCATCTGCAAAGTCATCACTATCTGCATGGAAAGGAGACAAATCCGAGACATTGAAAGTATGTGAAATTTTAAATTCAGCAGGGAGGTCAAGGATATAGGCATTGTCGTTGATCTTCTTTAGGATGCGGAATGGTCCTGTTCCACGAGGTGAGAGCTTGGACTTCCGGGATTCTGGAAACCTCTCGGGCCGCATGTGTAGCCACACCAAGTCCCCAGGTTCGAACAGTACCTCCTTCCTCTTCTGGTCATACTTGGCCTTGACCTTAGCCGCCTTGGCTTCTATCCTCTCCCTGACCTTTAGGTGCATATTCTTAACAAACTCTGCCTTGGCGGCCCCATCACGACTGCGGTACATGGAGCTGGGCAGTTCGGTGAAGTCTAAAGGAGTCTCTGGCTGAAACCCATAAACAATCTCAAAAGGTGACAGGTTAGTAGTAGAGTGCCTAGCATGGTTATAAGCAAACTCGACAAAAGGCAAACAATATAACCAATTCCTTAAATTCTTACCGACCGTAGCTCTCAACAGTTGAGAAAGCGTACGGTTTACTACCTCAGTCTGGCCGTCGGTCTGGGGGTGGCACGTGGTCGAGAATAGTAGCTTGGTTCCGAACTTGCCCCATAGTGTCCTCCAGAAATGGCTGAGGAACTTGGTATCACGGTCAGACACAATGGTTCGAGGAACACCATGTAGTCGGACCACTTCTTTGAAGAATAGGTCGGCGGTCTGAGTGGCATCATTAGTGGTGTTACAGGCTATGAAATGGGCCATCTTGGAGAACCTGTCTACCACTACAAAAATGGAATCCTTGTGGTTTATCTTGGGTAAACCCAGCACAAAGTCCATAGAAATGTCTACCCAAGGGTGGTTAGGAATCGGTAATGGCATTTGTAAACCGTAAGGATGTGACCTGGACTTGGTTTTGAGGCAAGTAGTGCACTTGGCGCATATGCTCTCCACATCCCTCTTCATGTTTGGCCAAAAGAAATGTTCAGTTAGGACACTCAGGGTCTTGTCCCGACCAAAGTGTCCCATGAGGCCGCCACCATGGGCCTCCCGAACCAGCAGTTCCCTCATGGCTCCTTTGGGAATGCACAGCCTCTTTCCCTTGAACAGGAACCCCTCATGCTGGTAGTATGGCCCTAAAGCCCCCCTCTCAGTGTTCCTGAAAACTTCATAAAATCAAGATCAGTGGCATAAGATTCTTTAATATGTTCGAAACCCATGATCTTGGCCTCCATGGTCACAATGAGAGTGTGTCTCCGGGACAGTGCATCTGCCACCACATTGTCCTTGCCCTTCTTGTACTTGATCACATAGGGAAAGGTCTCCACGAACTCGAGCCATCTGGCGTGCCTCTTCTTGAGTGTGGTCTGTCCCCTCAAGTGCTTAAGTGTCTCATGATCTGTATGAATAACAAATTCCTTAGACAAAAGGTAATGCTGCCAAGTTTCAAGGGACCTTACTAGAGCGTATAGCTCTTTGTCATAGGTTGGGTAGTTGAGGGCAGCTCCACTCAGTTTCTCACTAAAGAATGCCACTGGCCGGCCCCCTTGAGTGAGGACAGCTCCAATGCCTGTACCTGATGCATCACACTCAATCTCAAAAGTTTTATTAAAATCAGGGAGTGTAAGAACGGGTGCATGAGTTAAACTATATTTAAGCTTGTTGAAAGACTCCTCTTGGGCAGGGCCCCAAACAAAGGATACATTCTTCTTGATCACTGAGGTCATGGGTGCAGCAATGGTGCTGAAGTCCTTGACAAACCGCCTATAGAAGCTGGCTAGGCCATGGAAACTTCGGACTTGCCCAATCGTGGTCGGTGTGGGCCAGTCTTGGATGGCCTTGATCTTCTCCTCATCGACCTTCAAACCCTGTGAGCTCACAACAAAGCCTAAAAATATTAACTGGTCAGTGCAAAATACACACTTCTTGAGATTGGCAAAGAGTCCTTCCTGCCTGAGAGCCTTCAAAACCTGTTCTACATGACTAATGTGATCTGATAAGCACTGACTATAAATCAATATGTCATCAAAATAGACAACCACAAATTTACCAATGTAAGGCCTTAGAACCTCGTTCATAAGCCTCATGAAGGTACTAGGGGCGTTGGTAAGACCGAAGGGCATCACCAGCCACTCATACAAGCCTTGCTTGGTCTTGAAAGCAGTCTTCCACTCGTCTCCCTCTTTCATCCGAACTTGGTGATAACCACTCCTAAGATCAATCTTGGAAAACACTGTGGAACCACTCAGTTCATCTAACATATCATCAAGTCTAGGAATGGGGTACCGATATTTTATGGTGATGTTGTTGATGGCTCGGCAATCAACACACATACGCCATGTTCCATCCTTCTTAGGCACCAATAGGACGGGTACTGCACATGGGCTGAGACTCTCTCGAATATACCCCTTGTCCATGAGGTCTTGGACCTGTCTCTCCAGCTCCTTAGCCTCCTCCGGATTGACTCGGTATGCGGCTCGGTTTGGAAGTGGGGCGCCTGGCACAAAGTCTATCTGATGTTCGATGCCTCGGAGGGGTGGTAAGCCGGCTGGTATCTCTTCAGGGAACACGTCCTTGTACTGGTCCATTAGTCCTTGCATCTCAGCTGGACAATCTGGTACTTCAAAACCTGCAAAACAACCTTCCTTGAAAACCATTAGTAGCACCTGTGTGTCTTGCTGCAATGATTTAATCAATTTACTCGAAGAGATGTAAAGGTTAGTTTTACTAAACAATCCAGACTGATCCATGGCCCTCTGCATCTCGTACACCTCTTGTGGACTTAGAGGAGCCAGGCTGTGCTTCTTGTTGTTGTGGGTAAAGCTGTAGATGTTAGTCCTCCCATGGTGAATGGTCTCCTTGTCAAACTGCCAAGGCCTCCCTAACAGCAGATGGCCGGCTTGCATAGGAACCACATCACACTTCACCTGGTCCTGGTACTTACCAATACTAAAGGAAACAACAACTTGCTCCGAGATTTTAAGCTCCGTCTCATCATTGAGCCACTTGAGCTTGTATGGCCTGGGGTGTGGCAACTTTGCTAGTCCTAACTTTTCAACAAGGTACCTGCTGGCCACGTTAGTGCAAGAGCCACCATCAATAATTAGACTACATACCTTGCCTTCCACACTACATCTAGTATGGAAGATGTTCTCTCGTTGGACGGTTTCTGGATCAAAGAGAGCACTGAGAGCTCGTCTGACCACCAGCAGCTCACCAGTTTCAGCATAGTCCACTATCTCGTCTCCTGATTCAGCCATCTCTACATCGGCCTCGTCTTGGGACTCATACTCGCCGTCTGCCTTAAGGATCATGACACGCTTGTTCGGGCAGTCCCTGGCGTAGTGCCCCTTCCCCTGACATTTGAAACAAGTAATATCACGAGTTCTTTGAGCTTGTGTTTGTCCCTTACCTGGTTCGGATGAACCTGGTTTGGACTGGTCGGTTTGGTTCTTCTTGAACCGGTTTTCCACTTCAATGGATTTGTTCTTCTCAGCCCCCTTGGGTCCGGATGAAACCCATGGCGTCTTGTTCCTGGCACTAGAGGCGTTCTTCCTCTTAATGTGCTGCTCGGCCTGTATGGCATAGTGGAGGAGATCATTGAAGTTGACGTAGGTCTGCCTCTCCACCTTGCGAGCGATGCGGTCTTGAAGGCCTTCCAAGAACTGAGCCATCATAACCTCTTCGGTCTCGCGCGTCCTGAGCTTGTTCTTGAGAGCCTCAAACTCCTCAAAGTACTCCTCTACGGTCCTAGTACCCTGAGACAACTTGCGAAAACGTTTTAGTAAGTCCCGCTGATAGTATGAGGGAATATACCTTGCACGGAGCTTAGCTCGCATCTCATCCCAAGTCTCGATCCTATAGACTCTGCCAACCTCGGCTACTTCCCTGTCCCACCAGGTTAGGGCATTGTCCGTCAGTTGGGCTGCGGCTAAGGCGATCTTCTTGGCCTCGGTATAGCGGTAGTACTCAAAGATGTACTCCATGCGCCTCTCCCATTCGATATAGGCGTCCGGGTCAACCTTTCCAGCAAAGGTCGGAGGAGTAAGTTTGAGATCCTTGCCTCCCTGCCAAGCTACTTCATCGTCTCTAAATCTCCTTTGGACCGGGCTTGCATCGCCTTGGACCCGATATTCCCGTCGGTTCCCACGTCCGGCTCGTTCACGCCGCGGCTCTTCTGGTTCGGTATGGTCAGTGTCCGAGTTGTCCTCACTGGATTGGGACTGTTGTTCTTCCGGAATGGGTTGGTTTCTCCTCCTTGGCCGTGGAACATTAGCTCGATCCCTTCCTGCTATCTGAGCCAGCTGCTCAGTCACAGTAGCCAGGGCGGCTTGGAGTTCAGCATGGTTAGCCATCAGCTGAGCATTGATCTCGGCTTGTGTTGGTGCACCATTTAGGTCTCCCATGGTTTTGTCCTGCGACAAGAGAGAAAGAAAAGGGTGATTTGCAAAGAATCTGTAGAAGAAGAATAAAGATATGCAATGAATGTAAGTTTTCCTCTTTTTTTTTGTTAAAAATCGAAAAGTAAAATAGAAAAAAATGCAATCTTTCTTTTTTTTTTTTTTTAAAATATGGAAAGAACTTGAAGTGCAAGCCAAGAAAATTAAATGCAATTAAATGGATAATCTGATCAAAAAGGAAAGTGAAAAATCGATTGATGCCAAAAACATTTCACTTGAATGAAAGTTGCATAAAATCGGATCAAAAGATATGCAGAAAGAAAACAAGTTGAACTCGCCAAGAACAGCAAGAACAAAAATTTTGAAAGACAAGATGATGAACCCAATAATAAAAGTAGCAAGGATAGGATACAACCGAAGGTGTAGGAGCTTTGAGCTCTGATACCAAAATGATACAGGCCGGGAAACAGTCTGCACGGACGGACGGTCTGAGGTTCGAGAACTCGGACCGGACAGGACGGACGGACGGCTATGGGATGGCTAGACGGACGCGATGGAGTGGGAGATGGCCGATCTGGTTCCTGAAACAAAAGGATGCTATTTTTTATGAGTTTTTATGAACCAAATAATGAACAGAAAGTAAACAATATGATTAATGAAGAACAGATGCAAATATGACTTTTTATGGATTTTTATAATGAATGGAAAAATCTAGAACTATATGATGCAAGATAAAACAAAACAAAAGATGGATAGAAGTATGGGGGATGGATCCTTGTTGCTGGATGTGTATCTCTCTCAACAAGAACAGTGGATGGAGGTGGATAGCTATGGGATTTGGCTTGCTGGATGTGTATCACTCTCAAGGCAAATCGGTGGATGGAATGGAGGTGAAGAATCGCCACAAGCTTGGTGGTTTGAAGCTTGATAAGATTCGGCTGCTCTCTCTTGTTTCTCACAGAAAAAGACTTAGGGTTTTTAGGTTTGCAAAGGCAAAATTATTTCATAAAAGACATAGGCAAAAATCGCCAACTTCATGGAGTTATATAGGGTTTACCCCTTATGAGACTCAAAGATAAAAGGCCTTAAACATGCTGGCCGAAAATGAGGCTGAAACATTAGCCCAAAGTGTAAACCAAATAAATTAAAATAAACCAGACATCTGGTTGTCGGTTTGAGAAGGCTTAGACCAAGGCTAATAGCATGCTTGCATGTTGCCTCATTAAAACCTTACCAAGAAAACCCAATGGGACAAAACCTGGTGAGGAAAAAGAGTACAACACATGCTACTCCCCTTGGTGGTCGGCTAGATCTCAGAACCGGAAAGAGTTGGAGTGGATGAAATGGGAACTGAGTCTGGACCAAGCTCGGATGTGGAGATGAGAAGTCCGGCTTGGTGGAGTCTGAACTGGATCGGGTCGGCCGCGTCCTGAACCTCCTTTGGGCCGGCTTGATCTTGGATCTTCAACTGGACCATCTTCTCAATCAGCAGCTGGTCCTGGTCAGTCTGTCCATCTTGATCAAGGATATGCTGGACAGCTTTGGTGAAACCTTCTCGCAAGGCCCTGGTTCCACTCCGGGTAGTCGGACCGCGCCTAACAATGGGAACCTCTACTTGGATGGCCTCATCACGTGTGTTTCCGTCAACATACACAGGACGTTCCTGGCTGTCCATCAGTACATATATCAGCACGCTGTTCCTTGGACTCAGCACACTGGCCCTTCCTGTAGCATCCCCGATCCTGGATAGGATCGTCCGGACAGACCTTAGTGCGAGGAGACGCACCAGTCAGGTCACATGACCTAAAGACAAGCGTGTCATGGTCCAAAACGTGGTTAAGGGAATCAGGTAGCTGGAACTTAACCAAAATAAGGCAGAGGCAAGCTCAAAGGAGCTGGACAAGCGAGCTGGTAGCTGGACGAGATCCAGGTGAAGCTCGATGAAGTGAGTGATCAGAATGGATCATGGGAAAATTAAGTCTAGGTCTGGAAATTGACAAAGGGACTTAGAAGGATGGAAGAAGATAAAGAAAGCAAACTGGAAACAGTGTATAACAGCTGGGCGATGCAGTAAGCAAGCTCGACCAGCTAGGTGAAGTGTAGTGCAGCTCGATGTAGCTCACTGAAGTGTAGGTCAGCTCCCTGAGCTGGATGGTCTAGCTCACTCAGCTGGGACAGCTGGGGATCAGCTCAACTCAGCTGGACTGAGTGTTCAAGTCATGGGCAGTTGGGCCGGGTCTGGACAGTGTCCGGGCCATGTGGGCGACCCGTGTGTGCCGATGGGCTGGTTGGCTCTTGGGATTGAGCCAGGAGCTTGGGAATCCGTGTGGGCTTGTTTTGGACATGTCCAGGAGTGGTTTGACAGTTCCAGGACGTCTGGTAACTGCCAGAGGCGAAAGGGTGTGATCTGGACCATTGATTAAATCAATGGCCAGAAATGATACCGAAAGGGTGCAACCTTTGGAAAGGTAACTGCCCCTTCTTCTATAAAAGGCAGGCAAGTCCGTGCCTTTGCAGGCACGCCAGGGCTTCCTCTTACACCCTGGTACACAAAGAAACCCAGAGAAAAGACATAGAGTTGGTCGGATTCCCAATCCAAGACCCATGGTGGTGTGAAGGCCATAAAGAGGCAGTTTTGGGAGAGATCAAGGGGGGAAGTTATGAACGACTTTCTGGTGGCTTTGATCCGTGATGTTATCACCCAAATCATCCTACAGGGCCTTAGAACACACGCAAATGGTGAGGAAAGAAGGTAGATGACCGGAATTCATTCCCAAAGGCCAAGACAGCTTTAAGGGCAGATGTGTGTAGAAAGGCAGTTTCATGGGCACTGAAGGGGGAAGTGATGCACGACCCTGTAGTGATGTTTGATCATGGATGATCACGTCCTAGGCTTCCTCTGCATCTTGGGAACACACGCAAATACCCAGGAGAGAAGGGAGAAAGCCGGACTCCACTCACAATGGTATGAATAGCCTTGAAGGTGGATGCAGTGTAGAAACTGGTTTCATGGAAGTTCCATGGAAGGGATCAGGGGTGCGACCCATGAATGGATCTTATCAATACAGGAGGTATGTGATAAGGGTTGATAGAGGCGTGCACTGGAGGAGCATGGCCGAACATAATAAGGAAAGGCACATGATCTAATCAGATCATGTATAAGGTAACCGGTTTTATGATTACGTTTGAATTACAATTATGTTGACTGTGGAATTGATCATGGCCAAGTATGGCACGTACTTAAGGACTATATATATTAGGAATGTTTATGGTGTATTATGTTGGATCAGGCCTGATGGCACTGAACCAAGGCCTTGGCCGGTTCAGGAATGGTGCCCATGGCCTTGGCCGGGCTGTTCGTGATCAGGATCTATATGGTCTGGGTCGATTCTTTGGAATCTGATTATGGGAATCTCTTAATTATGAATTATCATGAGTTTTCATGTATTTTAATCAATTTTTGGAATTGATTTGATGATGTCCAGTTTTGGCCGGTTTGGCTGATTTTGGCCGAGATCTATAGGATCGAGGACGGTTCTGCAAATTCTGATTATGGCATTCTCTTAGTTGGGAATTATCATGAATTATCATGAATTTTAATTAGTTTTTGGAGCATATTTGGGAGATGTCTTTTTTGTACCTGAGAGCATATTGATGCTTATCTGATGGAGTTGTGTTGGGTTTGGTCATGTGTGAACCATTAATCCGACTCATGGAAGAGACACATGGGGGTCCTGGTATTAGAGGAACCATGTGGATTTCAAGGTCCAATATGTTTGGAACCAGCAGCAAGCCATGAATAAGAGTATAGCTAGTACTTGATGGTGTGGACCATAAGTACTGAACTTAGGTGTTATTATTCAAGGAAGGCCGTGTGTGATCTGATCATGGGTAAGGATGGACGACCTGATCCATAGATGATGGATCAAGGTGTCTGATCTGATGGATCAAGGTGTCTGATCTGTTCGATCAAAGGATGCACCGGTGGTAAGAGGAGGACTGATCGGCTTCGTTGGGACATGGTTCCATGGCTGGTTAGGTACGGGTAAAGACTCATCAGTTCTGGGTCATGTGGGGTGGTTGGTTGATTGACTCAGGATCTGATGGGTATTGTTAGTCCATGAGCTGGACTTGGTATCATAAGTTGATAAGGCAAAAGGATGTGGGACAGTGCATGAGCCGGTAAGGGCCAGATGCATGTCCTTAGCTGTTTGAAGACTTCTCGAGGGTTACTTATGTCTGTGGGGATGGTTGGCTGAATGAGCTGGACGCAGTATATAGCAGCTGGCCATAGCTCGGTCCTAGCTCAGTTCGAGTGTGACAGCTCGATCAGCTGGTCTATGAGTTCATTCAGCTAGAGTAGCTGGGCCGATGAGCTAACAAGCTCCGTGGATGTGGCAAAGGTATGATCTAGCAATGTTGCATAGATCTAGATAGAATGGTTAGGGGAATGGAACCTCAGATTTGTATGCCTTGATTTGGGTTCGGGATTGACCTTGGAGCTAGCTGGTAGTTGAGTATACTAACCATTAGCCGAGGTGATTCGACCAGACAAGTATTATATTGGCTGTAGACCAATGGTTAAGTAGAGAATATCCGCTGCGTATGAGTTGAAATGATCTAAGCTAGGGAATGACTAAGGTAGTCTTAAGCTAAGGTCTAAGTTAGCCCTCGCCTATGGGCGATAATATAGTTGAAGGGCGAAATTTTGAGAGGTTCGGTCAGTGTATGTACCGAGCGACGTGAGGCATCGACCGCGGCCTAGTCGGCCGGGTTGGGGTCCTACACTTCCCGTGGACTCTTTAAGTGATTTTGGTCCACGTGGGATGTCAGTACACATAGGACGTCCGTGGGTGTCCATCAGCACACACATGACGTTCGTGTGTGTCCGACAGCACATAAAGGACATCTGTAGCTGTCCGTGTGTGTGTCCGTGTGTTTTCGTCAGCACACACCTGACATACGTGGCTGTCCATCAGTACACATATCAGCACGTTGGTCCTTGGAATCAGCACGCTAGGCCATCCCGTGGACTGTTTGGGTGATTTTGGGCCACGTGGGCTGTCTGTTCAGTACACACAGGACGTCCCTGGGTTTTCGCCAGCACACACAGGACGTCCGTGGATGTCCGTCAGCACACACAAGACGTCCGTGTGTGTCCGTCAGCACACACAGGTCGTCCGTGGCTATCCGTGTGTGTCCGTCAGCACACACAAGACGTCTGTGGCTGTCCATCCGTACACATATCAGCACGTTGGTCCTTGGACTCAGCACGATGACCCTTCCCATGGACTGTTCGGGTGATTTTGGCCCACGTGGGCTGTCTGTTCAATACACATAGAACGTCCGTGGGTGTCCGCCAGCACACACAGGACATCCGTGGCTGTTCGTGTGTGTCCGTGTGTGTCCGTATGTGTCCACCAGCACACACAGGATGTTCGTGGCTGTCTGTCAGCACACATAGGACGTCCGTGGCTGTCCGTGTGTGTCCGTGTGTTTCCGTCAGCACACACAGGACGTTCCTGGCTGTCCATCAGTACACATATCAGCATGCTGTTCTTTGGACTCAGCACACTGGCCCTTCCTGTGGACTCTTCGGGTGATTTTGGCCCACGTGGGACGTCTGTTCAGGTGATTTTGGCCAATGTGGGCTGTCTGCTCAGTACACACATGACGTCTGTGGCTGTCCATCAGCACACACAAGACATCCATGGCTGTCCGTGTGTGTCAGTGTATGTTCGTGTGTCTCTGTCAGCACACACAGGACGTCTGTGGCTGTCCATCAGTACACATATCAGCACGCTGGTCCTTGGACTCAGCACGCTGGCCCTTCCCGTGGACTGTTCGGGTGATTTTGGCCCACGTGGGCTGTCTGTTCAGTACACACAGGACATCCGTGGGTGTCCGTCAGCAAACACAGGACGTCCGTGTGTGTCCGTCAGCACACACAGGTCGTCCGTGGCTGTCCGTGTGTGTCCGTCAGCACACACAGGACGTCTGTGGTTGTCCATCAGTACACATATCAGCACGTTGCTCCTTGGAGTCAGCACGCTGACCCTTCCCGTTGACTGTTCGGGTGATTTTGGCCCATGTGGGCTGTCTGTTCAGTACACACAGGACGTCCGTGGCTATCCGTCAGCACACACGGGATGTTCGTGTGTGTCTGTCAGCACACATAGGACGTCTGTGGCTGTCCATGTGTGTCCTTGTGTGTCCGTCAGCACACACAGGACGTCCGTGGATGTCCGTCAGCACACACAAGACGTCCGTGTGTGTCCGTCAGCACACACAGGTCATCCGTGGCTATCCGTGTGTGTCCGTCAGCACACACAAGACGTCCGTGGCTGTCCATCCGTACACATATCAGCACGTTGGTCCTTGGACTCAGCACGCTGACCCTTCCCATGGACTGTTCGGGTGATTTTGGCCCACGTGGGCTGTCTGTTCAATACACACAGAACGTCCGTGGGTGTCCGCCAGCACACACAGGACATCCGTGGCTGTTCGTGTGTGTCCGTGTGTGTCCGTATGTGTCCGCCAGCACACACAGGATGTTCGTGGCTGTCTATCAGCACACATAGGACGTCCGTGGCTGTCCGTGTGTGTCCGTGTGTTTCCGTCAGCACACATAGGACGTTCCTGGCTGTCCATCAGTACACATATCAGCACGCTGTTCTTTGGACTCAGCACACTGGCCCTTCCTGTGGACTCTTCGGGTGATTTTGGCCCACGTGGGACGTCTGTTCAGGTGATTTTGGCCAATGTGGGCTGTCTGCTCAGTACACACATGACGTCTGTGGCTGTCCATCAGCACACACAAGACATCCATGGCTGTCCGTGTGTGTCAGTGTATGTTCGTGTGTCTCTGTCAGCACACACAGGACGTCTGTGGCTGTCCATCAGTACACATATCAGCACGCTGGTCCTTGGACTCAGCACGCTGGCCCTTCCCGTGGACTGTTCGGGTGATTTTGGCCCACGTGGGCTGTCTGTTCAGTACACACAGGACATCCGTGGGTGTCCGTAGGCAAACACAAGACGTCCGTGTGTGTCCGTCAGCACACACAGGACATCTGTGGCTGTCCATCAGTACACATATAAGCACGTTGCTCCTTGGACTCAGCACGCTGACCCTTCCCGTGGACTGTTCGGGTGATTTTGGCCCATGTGGGCTGTCTGTTCAGTACACACAAGACGTCCGTGGCTGTCCGTCAGCACACACGTGACGTTCGTGTGTGTCTGTCAGCACACACAGGACGTCCGTGGCTGTCCATCAGTACACATATCAGCACGTTGGTCCTTGAACTCAGCACGCTGGCCCATCCCGTGGACTGTTTGGATGATTTTGGCCCACGTGGGCTGTTTGTTCAGTACACACAGGACGTCCGTGGGTGTCCACCTGCACACACAGGACGTCCATGGCTGTCTGTCAGCACACATAGGACGTCTGTGGCTGTCCGTGTGTGTCCATGTGTTTCCGTCAGCACACACAGGACGTTCCTGGCTGTCCATCAGTACACATATCAGCACTCTGTTCTTTGGACTCAGCACACTGGCCCTTCCCGTGGACTCTTCGGGTGATTTTGGCCCACGTGGGATGTCTGTCAGCACACACATGACGTTCGTGTGTGTCTGTAAGCACATAAAGAACGTCTGTAGCTGTCCGGGTGTGTGTCCGTGTTTGTCCGTCAGCACACACAGGACATCCGTGGCTGTCCATCAGTATACATATCAGCACACGCTGGGAAATCCTGTGGACTGTTTGGGTGATGTTGCCCCACGTGGGCTGTCTGTTCAGTACATACAGGATGTCTGTGGGTGTCCGCCAGCACACACAGGACGTCCGTGTGTGTCCTTCAGCACACACAGGACGTCTATGTGTGTCCGTCAGCACACACAGGTAGTCCGTGGCTGTTCGTGTGTGTCCGTCAGCACACACAGGACGTCCGTGGCTGCCCATCAGTACACATATCAGCACGCTGGTCCTTAGACTCAGCACGCTGGCCCTTCCCGTGGACTGTTCGGGTGATTTTGGCCCATGTGGGCTGTCTGTTCAGTACAAACAGAACGTCCGTGGGTGTCCGCCAGCACACAGAGGACGTCCGTGGCTGTTCGTGTGTGTCCGTGTGTTTCCGTCAACACACACAGGACGTTCCTGGCTGTCCATCAGTACACATATCAGCACGCTGTTCCTTGGACTCAGCACACTGGCCCTTCCCGTGGACTCTTCGGGTGATTTTGGTCCACGTGGGATGTCTGTTCAGTACACACAGGACGTCCGTGGGTGTCCGTCAGCACACACATGACGTTCGTGTGTGTCCGTCAGCACATAAAGAATGTCCGTAGCTGTCCGTGTGTGTGTCTGTGTGTGTCCGTCAGCACACACAGGACATCCGTGGCTGTCCATCAGTACACATATCAGCATGTTGGTCCTTGGAATCAGCACGCTGGGCTATCCCGTGGATTGTTTGGGTGATGTTTCCCCACGTGGGCTGTCTGTTCAGTACACACAGGACGTCCGTGGGTGTCCGCCAGCACACACAGGACGTCTGTGGGTGACCGTCAGCACACACAGGACGTCCGTGTGTGTCCGTCAGCACACACAGGTAGTCCGTGGCTGTCCGTGTGTGTCCGTCAGCACACACAGGACGTCCGTGGCTGTCCATCTGTACACATATCAGCACGCTGGTCCTTAGACTCAGCACGCTGGCCCTTCCCGTGGACTGTTCGGGTGATTTTGGCCCACGTGGGCTGTCTGTTCAGTACACACAGAACGTCCGTGGCTGTCCGCCAGCACACACAGGACATCCGTGGCTGTTCGTGTGTGTCCGTGTGTTTCCGTCAACACACACAGGACATTCCTGGCTGTCCATCAGTACACATATCAGCACGCTGTTCCTTGGACTCAGCACACTGGCCCTTCCCGTGGACTCTTCGGGTGATTTTGGTCCACGTGGGATGTCTGTTCAGTACACACGGGACGTCCGTGGGTGTCCGTCAGCACACACATGACGTTCATGTGTGTCCGTCAGCACATAAAGGACGTCCGTAGCTGTCTGTGTGTGTGTCCGGGTGTTTCCGTCAACACACACAGGACATACGTGGCTGTCCATAAGTACACATATCAGCACGTTGGTCCTTGGAATCAGCACGCTGGGCAATCCTGTGGACTGTTTGGGTGATGTTGCCCCACGTGGGCTGTCTGTTCAGTACACACAGGATGTCTGTGGGTGTCCGCCAGCACACACAGGACGTCCGTGTGTGTCCGTCAGCACACACAGGACGTCTATGTGTGTCCGTCAGCACACACAGGTAGTCTGTGGCTGTTCGTGTGTTTCCGTCAGCACACACAGGACGTCTGTGGCTGTCCATCAGTACACATATCAGTACGCTGATCCTTAGACTCAGCACGCTGGCCCTTCCCGTGGACTGTTCGGGTGATTTTGGCCCATGTGGGCTGTCTGTTCAGTACAAATAGAACGTCCGTGGGTGTCCGTCAGCACACACATGACGTTCGTGTGTGTCCGTCAGCACATCTGTTCATTACACACAGAATGTCTGTGAGTGTCCGCCAGCACACACAGGACGTCCGTGGCTGTTCATGTGTGTCCGTGTGTTTCCGTCAGCACACACAGGACGTTCCTGGCTGTCCAACAGTACACATACCAGCACGCTGTTCTTTGGACTCAGCACACTGGCCCTTCCCGTGGACTCTTCGGGTGATTTTGGCCCACGTGGGATGTATGTTCAGTACACACAGGACGTCCGTGGGTGTCCGTCAGCACACACATAACGTTCGTGTGTGTCCGTCAGCACATAAAGAACGTCCGTAGCTGTCCGTGTGTGTGTCCGTGTGGGTCCGTCAGCACACACAGGACATCCGTGGCTGTCCATCAGTACACATATCAGCACGTTGGTCCTTGGAATCAGCACGCTGGGCAATCCCGTGGACTGTTTGGGTGATGTTGCCCCACGTGGGCTGTCTGTTCAGTACACACAGGACGTCCGTGGGTGTCCGCCAGCACACACAGGACGTCCATGGGTGTTTGTCAGCACACACATGACGTTCGTGTGTGTCCGTCAGCACATAAAGAATGTCCGTAGCTGTCTGTGTGTGTGTCCGTGTGTGTCCGTCAGCACACACAGGTAGTCCGTGTGTGTCCGTCAGCACACACAGGTAGTCCGTGGCTGTTCGTGTGTGTCCGTCAGCACACACAGGACGTCCGTGGCTGTCCATCAGTACACATATCAGCACGCTGGTCCTTAGACTCAGCACGCTGGCCCTTCCCGTGGACTGTTCGGGTGATTTTGGCCCATGTGGGCTGTCTGTTCAGTAAAAACAGAACGTCCGTGGTTGTCCGCCAGCACACACAGGACGTCCGTGGCTGTTCGTGTGTGTCCGTGTGTTTCCGTCAACACACACAGGACGTTCCTGGCTGTCCATCAGTACACATATCAGCACGCTGTTCCTTGGACTCAGCACACTGGCCCTTCCCGTGGACTCTTCGGGTGATTTTGGTCCACGTGGGATGTCTGTTCAGTACACACAGGACGTCCGTGGGTGTCCGTCAGCACACACATGACGTTCGTGTGTGTCCGTCAGCACATAAAGAATGTCCGTAGCTGTCCGTGTGTGTGTCCGTGTGTGTCCGTCAGCACACACAGGACATCCGTGGCTGTCCATCAGTACACATATCAGCATGTTGGTCCTTGGAATCAGCACGCTGGGCTATCCCGTGGACTGTTTGGGTGATGTTTCCCCACGTGGGCTGTCTGTTCAGTACACACAGGACGTCCGTGGGTGTCCGCCAGCACACACAGGACGTCTGTGGGTGACCGTCAGCACACACAGGACGTCCGTGTGTGTCCGTCAGCACACACAGGTAGTCCGTGGCTGTCCGTGTGTGTCCGTCAGCACACACAGGACGTCCGTGGCTGTCCATCTGTACACATATCAGCACGCTGGTCCTTAGACTCAGCACGCTGGCCCTTCCCGTGGACTGTTCGGGTGATTTTGGCCCACGTGGGCTGTCTGTTCAGTACACACAGAACGTCCGTGGGTGTCCGCCAGCACACACAGGACATCCGTGGCTGTTCGTGTGTGTCCGTGTGTTTCCGTCAACACACACAGGACATTCCTGGCTGTCCATCAGTACACATATCAGCACGCTGTTCCTTGGACTCAGCACACTGGCCCTTCCCGTGGACTCTTCGGGTGATTTTGGTCCACGTGGGATGTCTGTTCAGTACACACGGGACGTCCGTGGGTGTCCGTCAGCACACACATGACGTTCGTGTGTGTCCGTCAGCACATAAAGGACGTCCGTAGCTGTCTGTGTGTGTGTCCGGGTGTTTCCGTCAACACACACAGGACATACGTGGCTGTCCATAAGTACACATATCAGCACGTTGGTCCTTGGAATCAGCACGCTGGGCAATCCTGTGGACTGTTTGGGTGATGTTGCCCCACGTGGGCTGTCTGTTCAGTACACACAGGATGTCTGTGGGTGTCCGCCAGCACACACAGGACGTCCGTGTGTGTCCGTCAGCACACACAGGACGTCTATGTGTGTCCGTCAGCACACACAGGTAGTCTGTGGCTGTTCGTGTGTTTCCGTCAGCACACACAGGACGTCTGTGGCTGTCCATCAGTACACATATCAGTACGCTGGTCCTTAGACTCAGCACGCTGGCCCTTCCCATGGACTGTTCGGGTGATTTTGGCCCATGTGGGCTGTCTGTTCAGTACAAACAGAACGTCCGTGGGTGTCCGTCAGCACACACATGACGTTCGTGTGTGTCCGTCAGCACATCTGTTCATTACACACAGAATGTCTGTGGGTGTCCGCCAGCACACAGAGGACGTCCGTGGCTGTTCATGTGTGTCCGTGTGTTTCCGTCAGCACACACAGGACGTTCCTGGCTGTCCAACAGTACACATACCAGCACGCTGTTCTTTGGACTCAGCACACTGGCCCTTCCCGTGGACTCTTCGGGTGATTTTGGCCCACGTGGGATGTATGTTCAGTACACACAGGACGTCCGTGGGTGTCCGCCAGCACACACAGGACATCCGTGGCTGTTCGTGTGTGTCCGTGTGTTTCCGTCAACACACACAGGACATTCCTGGCTGTCCATCAGTACACATATCAGCACGCTGTTCCTTGGACTCAGCACACTGGCCCTTCCCGTGGACTCTTCGGGTGATTTTGGTCCACGTGGGATGTCTGTTCAGTACACACGGGACGTCCGTGGGTGTCCGTCAGCACACACATGACGTTCGTGTGTGTCCGTCAGCACATAAAGGACGTCCGTAGCTGTCTGTGTGTGTGTCCGGGTGTTTCCGTCAACACACACAGGACATCCGTGGCTGTCCATAAGTACACATATCAGCACGTTGGTCCTTGGAATCAGCACGCTGGCAATCCTGTGGACTGTTTGGGTGATGTTGCCCCACGTGGGCTGTCTGTTCAGTACACACAGGATGTCTGTGGGTGTCCGCCAGCACACACAGGACGTCCGTGTGTGTCCGTCAGCACACACAGGACGTCTATGTGTGTCCGTCAGCACACACAGGTAGTCTGTGGCTGTTCGTGTGTTTCCGTCAGCACACACAGGACGTCTGTGGCTGTCCATCAGTACACATATCAGTACGCTGGTCCTTAGACTCAGCACGCTGGCCCTTCCCGTGGACTGTTCGGGTGATTTTGGCCCATGTGGGCTGTCTGTTCAGTACAAACAGAACGTCCGTGGGTGTCCGTCAGCACACACATGACGTTCGTGTGTGTCCGTCAGCACATCTGTTCATTACACACAGAATGTCTGTGGGTGTCCGCCAGCACACACAGGACGTCCGTGGCTGTTCATGTGTGTCCGTGTGTTTCCGTCAGCACACACAGGACGTTCCTGGCTGTCCAACAGTACACATACCAGCACGCTGTTCTTTGGACTCAGCACACTGGCCCTTCCCGTGGACTCTTCGGGTGATTTTGGCCCACGTGGGATGTATGTTCAGTACACACAGGACGTCCGTGGGTGTCCGTCAGCACACACATAACGTTCGTGTGTGTCCGTCAGCACATAAAGAACGTCCGTAGCTGTCCGTGTGTGTGTCCGTGTGGGTCCGTCAGCACACACAGGACATCCGTGGCTGTCCATCAGTACACATATCAGCACGTTGGTCCTTGGAATCAGCACGCTGGGCAATCCCGTGGACTGTTTGGGTGATGTTGCCCCACGTGGGCTGTCTGTTCAGTACACACAGGACGTCCGTGGGTGTCCGCCAGCACACACAGGACGTCCATGGGTGTTTGTCAGCACACACATGACGTTCGTGTGTGTCCGTCAGCACATAAAGAATGTCCGTAGCTGTCTGTGTGTGTGTCCGTGTGTGTCCGTCAGCACACACAAGTAGTCCGTGTGTGTCCGTCAGCACACACAGGTAGTCCGTGGCTGTTCGTGTGTGTCCGTCAGCACACACAGGACGTCCGTGGCTGTCCATCAGTACACATATCAGCACGCTGGTCCTTAGACTCAGCACGCTGGCCCTTCCCGTGGACTGTTCGGGTGATTTTGGCCCATGTGGGCTGTCTGTTCAGTACAAACAGAACGTCCGTGGTTGTCCGCCAGCACACACAGGACGTCCGTGGCTGTTCGTGTGTGTCCGTGTGTTTCCGTCAACACACACAGGACGTTCCTGGCTGTCCATCAGTACACATATCAGCACGCTGTTCTTGGACTCAGCACACTGGCCCTTCCCGTGGACTCTTCGGGTGATTTTGGTCCACGTGGGATGTCTGTTCAGTACACACAGGACGTCCGTGGGTGTCCGTCAGCACACACATGACGTTCGTGTGTGTCCGTCAGCACATAAAGAATGTCCGTAGCTGTCCGTGTGTGTGTCCGTGTGTGTCCGTCAGCACACACAGGACATCCGTGGCTGTCCATCAGTACACATATCAGCACGTTGGTCCTTGGAATCAGCACGCTGGGCTATCCCGTGGACTGTTTGGGTGATGTTTCCCCACGTGGGCTGTCTGTTCAGTACACACAGGACGTCCGTGGGTGTCCGCCAGCACACACAGGACGTCTGTGGGTGACCGTCAGCACACACAGGACGTCCGTGTGTGTCCGTCAGCACACACAGGTAGTCCGTGGCTGTCCGTGTGTGTCCGTCAGCACACACAGGACGTCCGTGGCTGTCCATCTGTACACATATCAGCACGCTGGTCCTTAGACTCAGCACGCTGGCCCTTCCCATGGACTGTTCGGGTGATTTTGGCCCACGTGGGCTGTCTGTTCAGTACACACAGAACGTCCGTGGGTGTCCGCCAGCACACACAGGACATCCGTGGCTGTTCGTGTGTGTCCGTGTGTTTCCGTCAACACACACAGGACATTCCTGGCTGTCAATCAGTACACATATCAGCACGCTGTTCCTTGGACTCAGCACACTGGCCCTTCCCGTGGACTCTTCGGGTGATTTTGGTCCACGTGGGATGTCTGTTCAGTACACACAGGACGTCCGTGGGTGTCCGTCAGCACACACATGACGTTCGTGTGTGTCCGTCAGCACATAAAGGACGTCCGTAGCTGTCCGTGTGTGTGTCCGTGTGTTTCCGTCAACACACACAGGACATACGTGGCTGTCCATCAGTACACATATCAGCACGTTGGTCCTTGGAATCAGCACGCTGGGCAATCCTGTGGACTGTTTGGGTGATGTTGCCCCACGTGGGCTGTCTGTTCAGTACACACAGGATGTCTGTGGGTGTCCGCCAGCACACACAGGACGTCCGTGTGTGTCCGTCAGCACACACAGGACGTCTATGTGTGTCCGTCAGCACACACAGGTAGTCTGTGGCTGTTCGTGTGTTTCCGTCAGCACACACAGGACGTCTGTGGCTGTCCATCAGTACACATATCAGCACGCTGGTCCTTAGACTCAGCACGCTGGCCCTTCCCGTGGACTGTTCGGGTGATTTTGGCCCATGTGGGCTGTCTGTTCAGTACAAACAGAACGTCCGTGGGTGTCCGTCAGCACACACATGACGTTCGTGTGTGTCCGTCAGCACATCTGTTCATTACACACAGAATGTCTGTGGGTCTCCGCCAGCACACACAGGACGTCCGTGGCTGTTCATGTGTGTCCGTGTGTTTCCGTCAGCACACACAGGACGTTCCTGGCTGTCCAACAGTACACATACCAGCACGCTGTTCTTTGGACTCAGCACACTGGCCCTTCCCGTGGACTCTTCGGGTGATTTTGGCCCACGTGGGATGTATGTTCAGTACACACAGGACGTCCGTGGGTGTCCGTCAGCACACACATAACGTTCGTGTGTGTCCGTCAGCACATAAAGAACGTCCGTAGCTGTCCGTGTGTGTGTCCGTGTGGGTCCGTCAGCACACACAGGACATCCGTGGCTGTCCATCAGTACACATATCAGCACGTTGGTCCTTGGAATCAGCACGCTGGGCAATCCCGTGGACTGTTTGGGTGATGTTGCCCCACGTGGGCTGTCTGTTCAGTACACACAGGACGTCCGTGGGTGTCCGCCAGCACACACAGGACGTCCATGGGTGTTTGTCAGCACACACATGACGTTCGTGTGTGTCCGTCAGCACATAAAGAATGTCCGTAGCTGTCTGTGTGTGTGTCCGTGTGTGTCCGTCAGCACACACAGGTAGTCCGTGTGTGTCCGTCAGCACACACAGGTAGTCCGTGGCTGTTCGTGTGTGTCCGTCAGCACACACAGGACGTCCGTGGCTGTCCATCAGTACACATATCAGCACGTTGGTCCTTGGAATCAGCACGCTGGGCAATCCCGTGGACTGTTTGGGTGATGTTGCCCCACGTGGGCTGTCTGTTCAGTACACACAAGACGTCCGTGGGTGTCCGCCAGCACACACAGGACGTCCATGGGTGTTTGTCAGCACACACATGACGTTCGTGTGTGTCCGTCAGCACATAAAGAACGTCCGTAGCTGTCTGTGTGTGTGTCCGTGTGTGTCCGTCAGCACACACAGGACATCCGTGGCTGTCCATCAGTACACATATCAGCACGTTGGTCCTTGGAATCAGCACGCTGGGCAATCCCGTGGACTGTTTGGGTGATGTTGCCCCACGTGGGCTGTCTGTTCAGTACACACAGGACGTCCGTGGGTGTCCGCCAGCACACACAGGACGTCCATGGGTGTTTGTCAGCACACACATGACGTTCGTGTGTGTCCGTCAGCACATAAAGAACGTCCGTAGCTGTCTGTGTGTGTGTCCGTGTGTGTCCGTCAGCACACACAGGACATCCGTGGCTGTCCATCAGTACACATATCAGCACATTGGTCCTTGGAATCAGCACGCTGGGCCATCCTGTGGACTGTTTGGGTGATTTTGGCCCACGTGGGCTGTCTGTTCAGTACACACATGATGTCCGGGGGTGTCCGCCAGCACACACAGGACGTATGTGGGTGTCCGTCAGCACACACAGGACGTCCGTGTGTGTCCGTCAGCACACACAGGTAGTCCGTGGCTGTCCGTGTGTGTCCGTCAGCACACACAGGACGTCTGTGGCTGTCCATCAGTACACATATCAGCACGCTGGTCCTTAGACTCAGCACGCTGGCCCTTCCCGTGGACTGTTCGGGGGATTTTGGCCCACGTGGGCTGTCTGTTCAGTACACACAGAACGTCCGTGGGTGTCCACCAGCACACACAGGACGTCTGTGGCTGTTCGTGTGTGTCCGTGTGTTTCCGTCAGAACACACTGGACGTTCCTGGCTGTCCAACAGTACACATATCAGCACGCTGTTCTTTGGACTCAGCACACTGGCCCTTCCCGTGGACTCTTCAGGTGATTTTGGCCCACGTGGGATGTCTGTTCAGTACACACAGGACGTCCGTGGGTGTCCGTCAGCACACACATGACGTTCGTGTGTGTCCGTCAGCACATAAAGAACGTCCGTAGCTGTCCGTGTGTGTCCGTCAGCACACACAGGACATCCGTGGCTGTCCATCAGTACACATATCAGCACGTTGGTCCTTGGAATCAGCATGCTGGGCTATCCCGTGGACTGTTTGGGTGATGTTTCCCCACGTGGGCTGTCTGTTCAGTACACACAGGACGTCCGTGGGTGTCCGCCAGCACACACAGGACGTCCGTGGGTGTCCGTCAGCACACACAGGACGTCCGTGTGTGTCCGTCAGCACACACAGGTAGTCTGTGGCTGTCCGTGTGTGTCCGTCAGCACACACAGGACGTCCGTGGCTGTCCATCTGTACACATATCAGCACGCTGGTCCTTAGACTCAGCACGCTGGCCCTTCCCGTGGACTGTTCGGGTGATTTTGGCCCACGTGGGCTGTCTGTTCAGTACAAACAGAACGTCCGTGGGTGTCCGCCAGCACACACAGGACGTCCGTGGCTGTTCGTGTGTGTCCGTGTGTTTCCGTCAACACACACAGGACGTTCCTGGCTGTCCATCAGTACACATATCAGCACGCTGTTCCTTGGACTCAGCACACTGGCCCTTCCCGTGGACTCTTTGGGTAATTTTGGTCCACGTGGGATGTCTGTTCAGTACACACAGGACGTCCGTGGGTGTCCGTCAGCACACACATGACGTTCGTGTGTGTCCGTCAGCACATAAAGGACGTC
Source organism: Brassica napus (assembly GCF_020379485.1). Lineage (NCBI taxonomy): Eukaryota > Viridiplantae > Streptophyta > Magnoliopsida > Brassicales > Brassicaceae > Brassica > Brassica napus. Next base: position 465,723 of record NW_026014540.1, read on the forward strand.
CGTAGCTGTCCGTGTGTGTGTCCGTGTGTTTCCGTCAGCACACACAGGACATACGTGGCTGTCCAATAGTACACATATCAGCACGTTGGTCCTTGGAATCAGCACGCTGGGCCATCCCGTGGACTGTTTGGGTGCTTTTGGCCCACGTAGGCTGTCTGTTCAGTACACACAGGACGTCCGTGGGTGTCCGCCAGCACACACAGGACGTCCGTGGGTGTCCGTCAGCACACACAGGACGTCTGTGTGTGTCCGTCAGCACACACAGGTCGTCCGTGGCTGTCTGTGTGTGTCCGTGTGTGTCCATCAGCACACACAAGACGTCCGTGGCTGTCCATCCGTACACATATCAGCACGTTGGTCCTTGGACTCAGCACGCTGACCCTTCCCGTGGACTGTTCGGGTGATTTTAGCCCACATGGGCTGTCTGTTCAGTACACACAGAACGTCTGTGGGTGTCCGCCAGCACACACAGGACATCTGTGGCTGTTCGTGTGTGTCCGTGTGTGTCCGTCTGTGTCCGTCAGCACACACAGGACGTTCCTGGCTGTCCAACAGTACACATATCAGCACGTTGGTCCTTGGACTCAGCACGCTGGCCCTTCCCGTGGAATGTTTGGGTGATTTTGGCCCACGTGGGCTGTCTGTTCAGTACACACAGGACATCCGTGGGTGTCCGTCAGCCCACACAGGACGTTCGTGTGTGTCCGTCAGCACACATAGAACGTCCGCGCTGGGCCATCCTGTGGACTGTTTGGGTGATTTTGGCCCACGTGGGCTGTCTGTTCAGTACACACAGGACGTCTGTGGGTGTCCGCCAGCACACACAGGACGTCTGTGGGTGTCCGCCAGCACACACAGGACGTCCGTGTGTGTCCGTCAGTACACACAAGTCATCCGTGGCTGTCCGTGTGTGTCTGTGTGTGTCCGTCAGCACACACAGGACGTCCGTGGCTGTCCATCCGTACACATATCAGCACGTTGGTCCTTGGACTCAGCACGCTGACCCTTCCCGTGGACTGTTAGGGTGATTTTGGCCCATGTGGGCTCTCTGTTCAGTACATACAGGACATCCGTGGGCGTCCACCAGCACACACAGGACGTCTGTGGGTGTCCATCAGTACACACAGGACGTCCGTGTGTGTCCGTCAGCACACACAAGTCGTCCGTGGCTGTCCGTGTGTGTCCGTGTGTGTTCGTCAGCACACACAGGACGTCTGTGGCTGTCCATCAGTACACATATCAGCACGCTGGTCCTTGGACTCAGCATGCTGGCCCTTCCCGTGGACTGTTTGGGTGATTTTGGCCCTAGTGGGCTGTTTGGGTGATTTTGGCCCATGTCGGCTGTGTGTTCAGTACACACAGGATGTTCGTGGGTGTCCGCCAGCACAGACAGGACGTCTGTGGCTGTCCATGGCTGTCCGTCAGCACACATAGGACGTCCGTGGCTGTCCGTGTGTGTCCTTGTGTGTCCGTGTGTGTCCGTCGGCACACACAGGACGAACGTGGCTGTTCATCAGTACACATATCAGCACGCTGGTCCTTGGACTCAGCATGCTGGCCCTTCCCGTGGACTGTTCGGGTGATTTTGGCCCTAGTGGGCTGTCTGTTCAGTACACACAGGATGCCCGTGTGTGTCCGTCAGCACACACCGAACGTTCGTGTGTGTCCGTCAGAACACACAGGACGTCCGTGGCTGTCCGTGTGTGTTTGTGTGTGTCTGTCAGCACACACAGGACGTCTGTGGCTGTCCATCAGTACACATATCATAACGTTGGTCCTTGGACTCAGCACACTGACCCTTCCCGTGGACTGTTCGGGTGATTTTGGCCCATGTGGGCTGTCTGTTCAGTACACACAGGCCGTCTTGTAACATCCCGTATCCTGAATAGGATCATTGGGACAGCCATGGTTCGAGGAAACGTACTAGTCAGTCTTAGGACATCAAGACAAGCGTTCCATGGCCAGATAAGAAGGTTAAGGTTGTAAGGAAACTTAGACTTAACCTTACACAAGTCAAGAGTGAACTAGGACGAGTAAGACAGTAGCTGGGCGGATGGAACAGGTAGCTCGACCAGCTCAACGGAGTTAGGTTAAGCTCACTCCAGCTCGGCCACTACTAAGTCAGCTCCATTAGCTGAACTACTATCTCCCTCAGCTGAGGCAGCTGGGAGTCACCTCATCTCAGCTGGATGAACTGTTCGGGTTTCGGTCCGATGGTCTGGGTCCGGGCCGGTGGTGGGCCATTGGGGTCCGGCCATTAGGCCATGGACTGTTGGGGCTTGGGACAAGGCCATGGGCTAAGTCCAGAGGGATTGGTAAGGCCTTAGGCCTCTGTCCGACCCAAACCCATGCGGTATTGGCGAAGGGACGCATGTGGCCGAGAGGGTGTAACCCTTGGCCGATTGTGCCCATCCGCTGGCCAGTCATGCCTGTTCGTGGGGCAAGACTTACCCCCTCGTTTCTATAAATATGGGGTCCTCTCTATCGATTTCATTCATCCAATCCAGAGTAAAAATACTCAGAGAAATCGTAGAGAGAGAGAGTTTCCGGCCAAAGCAAGGCCGTTTGTATGGTGGTTAGGTTTTTGGCGATCTGATCATTTGAGAAGCAACCTTCGATCAAGTATGGGAGACCGAGAGCAGGAGAAGAACAGGGAGAACCCAGACACGGGTCAGAAGGTACATGGTGGGCTATGGCCGCATCTGACCGAACGGACGGTCCTTGTGATCGCACCGCGGCTCTGGTCGGTTCATTAGACCTAACCGCTCCTCCTATTCTTGTTTCTATCCGGTCCTTTCTCTTCTTTCTGATTATACACGAAGCGTTGTGTTGGTTCAGTCCAAGGGACACGTCGCTAGACTTGGCCGGTCATAACCAAACCGCTAACCTAGACTCTGGTCGGTTAGACTGTCGGTTAGAATCGCACCATAGATTGGGCGGTTGGGCTAAACGGTTGGTCATGTCCCAAGAGGCACGAGTGGCCAAAGGTCACGTGTTACGAAGGGTTGTGAGTTACCAAAGGACACGACTTCCAAAGGTTGTGAGTTAACAAAGGATGTAAGTAACCAAGGGTTACGAACATCAAGAGGTACGAGGACCTAGAGGTACCAAGGACCGAAGGGGTGCATGTTCCAAACGGTGCCTGTTGAGACAGGTCGTGTCTGTTCCTTAAGGGATCAGACCATGTCTTGTCCGTTGGGACAAGTACACGGTTCGTCTAAGCCAGGGTAAGAGTCGCAAGGTCCGATCGGCCGTTTGGCCTAACCGGATAGGGCATGAGGCGTACTCGGCCGTTGGATCCAGGCCCAAGGCCGGATCAGGTAAGGAATTCCATTGGGCTATTGAGCCGGACTTCATCTAGGCCGGTCGCATGAGGCGTACTCGTGTGTTCTGTTTATCTATTCTGGACTGTCTATCTGATTCTAAGTCAAGGGGTGGTTGGTTGAATGACTTAGGATTCGGTAGGCAGGTTCATATCTTTTTATAAGTATATTGTCTGAGGTTTATCTATGTTCTAGGAACCAAGCCAAGCATTGTAGAATCGACCAGTTCTATTCTCGGTTATGATTAATGCTTATCTGGTTGTGGTTTCAGGAACTAACGATGGTTCTGGTCAAGCCAAGGAGCCGTGAAGGCTCGGTCAGTGAGAGGCTGTGTAACGTGTGGTTAGTTGATGCTAGGGATGAACTAGTGATTGTCTATGAAACGATTAAGAAGTTGTGTATCGGATCTCATATTTCTAAGTAATACATTTGATACACATTTACATTCCGCTGTGCTATCTGTTCAATTGTTTTAGAACCTCAGATTTGAACATGACTTAGTAAATGAAAGACTTAAAATGAATCAAACAAGCAAAGGATTGATTATATAGCAAACGGGTCCAGTTTTGTCGAGAGGACGGATTCGGGTGTTGATTCTAGGATTGCTGGGTTATGTAGTCCACACACACACAGCCAGCTGATTCAGTCACACGGTGAGGTTTGATAGTTAGGTCTAGGGATTAATTGTCTCGGTTACGTTATGTATATGTTGTACTAACAATGTCAGAATCCATAGGCTGGGAAAACCAAATCGGGAAAGACCCGAAGGAATAAGAAAATGGCCGGTCAGTCCAGTCAAGCGGCCGCGGACGAAGCTAATTTGTCCGGGTTACCAACCGAGCCGGGTGCGACTAACACCGGGTATGTGTTACCGACTGACCAGGCCAATCTTACGGGAACACAACCAGAAGATCAGCAACATCAGGAAAGTGACGAGGAAGTAGAATCCTCGAACGCTAACCGTGATCGTGACCAGCATGAGCAAAGGGCCGAGGGAACAGCCAACGTGCCCGCAGCACTGTTCCGAGAGGACTTGTTAGAGGCCATGAAAGCAATGGGTAACAAGGTTGTGGATATGACTCAGCTATTCACTACACTAGTGAATTCATCAGTTGGTCAACCTACACCTGTAGCTATGGCTATACCTATTGCTACGGGTCCAGCTGTGGACGCAGTTGAAGTGATCGAGATCGATCCACCGGAATGGTCGGTAAAGAAGGTTGACTATCTGAGTTTGCTTCAACATCTATCCAGATTGGGTACGAAGCAATTCTCAGGTAGCACCGACCCTAATGTGGCAGATGAGTGGAGGAGTAGGCTGGTCCGAAACTGCCAATCAACTCGCTGTCTAGAGGATTACAGGCGAGACATTGCGGTTCACTTCCTGGAAGAGGACGCGCATAATTGGTGGCTTGCAGTGGACAAGCGCACCAATGGAAGTCTCACAAGTTTTGTGGATTTTGAAGTTGAATTCAACCACAAATACTTTCCTGCTGAGGCTTGGGATCGTTTGGAAGCTAAGTTTCTTGATTTGGTCCAAGGCCGCAGTACTGTACGGGAGTACGAAGAAGAGTTCAACCGACTCAGACGGTTCTTTGGAAGAGAGCTGGAGGATGAGTCAGTCCAGGTCCGTAGGTTCATCCGAGGCCTAAGGCCGGAACTGAAGACCCACTGCTCATCCGCAATTTCAACACCGTCGGAGAACTGGTGGAACGGGTGGCTTTGTTGGAGTCTAACTTGGCCGAAGAAGCTATGCTTAAGGCTAAGCCACAGCCTGGCCCATTGGGCAAGACTAATGATAAAAAGAGAAAATGGGACCAGGTGGACGGAGGTAGGACCTCTGGTGGCCGACCTGCGTGTTCCAAATGTGGACAGAACCATCCCGGTGAGTGCTGGAAGGCCAAGGGGGCTTGTGTTCGTTGTGGCAGCATGGACCATGGGGTTCAAAACTGTCCTCGACCGACCCGTCTGGTAGAAGCAGCACGATGACTTGTTTCCATAGTGGCCACCAATGACATTTCCAATCGGAGTGTCCCAAGCTGCAAGGAAGTCAGGGGAAGGCCGTGGAGACTCAGGCAAGGCGTCCTAAGGCAAACCAACCACAACACCGAGGGTGTATAAACTGTCACGAAACGACAGAGCTTCCGGATCTTTTGATTCGATCTCTGGTAATTTCTAAATTTATCTTTTTTTTTACATTCAAGTAGTAATGCTTGGTCTGGAACCTAGAATGGTCTAGGGGATTCTGATGGGGGTCTCTGATAGGAACCCTCATGGTCGGTGGGGTAAAAACCCACGTGCTTTTCGACACATGGGCTAAACATAGTTTTGTGAGTCCGGGACTGGTCTGAAAGGGTCTGTTATGTCTGGATGCTGGTGATAATTTTGGGATAGTGAGGGCGGCCGGTGGGCAAGCCATGAACTCACTAGGTCTCATGTCGAATATCCCAGTACAGATCAGGGAAAGGTCTTCCCTGTGAATCTGGTCTGTGTCCACCTAAAGAATCAAGAAGTGATCTTAGGTATGGATTGGTTGGGAAAGTACCGAGCCACTCTCGATTTCCATAAGGGTCGTGTGCAATTGGAGAATGGACTTCACCCGGTAGAGTACCAAGGTCTGTGTCAGGCTCAAGAGAAAGTAGTGGTTTCAGTAGTTCGAGCGATTCGGATGCTGGAACAGGGTTGTCAGTCATTCTTGGCTACAGTTACAACTACAGAGCCTGACAGTTCTGGTTTTCTGTTAGAAACACGCGAGGATTCGTTGGTGTCCGAGTTCCAGGATGTGTTTCAGGCGCTACAGGGTGTCCCCCCTGATAGGTCCGATCCCTTTCTGATTGAACTGGAACCAGGGACAGCTCCGCTGTGATACCCCCGATCGTAGATGACCGTAAATGACACGGTCGATGTTCCTTCTCGTCCTAGAGTAAGGGCTCCCGTCTACTGGTTACCTGCATCACAAAGGAGTCATGAGTAACTAGTTTACTCAGTGAGCCTAGTCCCGCACCCCAACATATATGAATAATATCTCAAGCAATCAACTTCATTTGTATGGAGTGGAAATATATTCCATAACTAATACAAATACATATATAAGTTCTATCATTCCATCGATGTGAATGTTATCTTAAACATCATCTCCACACACCCGCCATTCACTCATACTTATAATATATATATATACTAAACCCGGAAAACCACCAAGGCTAACCGAGCCTAGCAGGGAAATAAATATAACCATCATCTCCATTAGATATTCCAAGATCGAACATCTAACGCTGCATGCAGTTACACGGTCTCCAGGGTGCGACCCCATCATCGTGTCTTCGTGATCTTGTTCTGTATCGCAGGAACAATTCACGGTAATGCGGGAACTCTCGGGAGAGTGAGTATACAATAAGACTTCACATGATTTATACTTATATATTTTATACTATACAAATGCATTAGTACTTGAGAACAAGTACTAAGGTTTGGAATAAACCTCTATGATCATTCATAAATATTTAATAAGTGTTTACATTAAGTAAACACCTCACCAATTCAATATTTGATCAAGAGACAAAGCCTATCAATCATCTACATTCAGTATTGATCAACCGTCTATCTAGACAAACCTTTTAGTCCTTGAGATTGGCTATGGTGACTAGACACGAGCTCAAGCTAATCACATTCCACTACTGGTACAATTCAGATTCGAAAAGATCAACAGGACATGTCTGGCTGATCCAACCACTCTCCATTACATCTGATCCGAGCAAGACAAAACACTCCAATCCACCGGTTGTATAAAACTGATTCAACCATGCAGTTCATGATTCAGGACAGCTACCAAGGGAAGTTCAGAACATGTTTAGTTCAGACTAAGTTTGGTTCATACTATAACAATAGCTAAGAAGTTTCAGAACAATAATCTGATCCATCTATCAGTTCAGTCTGGTTCAGAGACAAATCGTTTCAGCTAAATGATTTAGGTGCTAGCTGACCATGAACTGGACTAATAACAATCCACATAGGCCTTAATCAAACTGATCCAGATAGTTTATTCATCAACCAATAACCGGTTCTTTTCAGAACTTATCTAAGAGCAAGAAGCTAAGGCTTACCGGCTATACTAAACTGATCAGTGAACACAGCTTATCCTCTCCTTCAATCTCCACTCACACTGACCTGAGCAGCATAAAGGTTCCACAGTAGGTTTAAGATAAGAAACAGAACATGGCTTAGGCGTTAATCAGACATGAAGCTTCCTTAAAACTGATTTTATCAAACTGACTTAAAATCTTACTGGTTTAATACTTGATTACTAAGCTGTGAAGTGATCTCATGAATCTTCTAGACAATCTATTAATTTTTCCACACACCCCAGTCACTGATTCAAGGCACAAGAGGGTTAGGAAGGGTCGTCCATTCTCAGATCTCTCTTCAGAATTTTCTCTGAATTTTTCTTATGGTTTTCTTTCATATTTTCTCTCTTCTCTCTCTCTGATTTTTCTGAAAGTTTTTCTCTGATTTTCTTGTGGTTATGGACGACCAGAAGAGAGAAGGTGGTGTTTTATAACATAAGAAGTTGCTTCAGGTGAGGGTTTCACTCAGCACAAAGCAAGGCTGAGAAAGGACATGTGGAGAGCAACTTCAGCACTTCCTAACAACAAGCTGCTGTCCTTTCCCTCCCAAGAAGAAAGCTGCAAGCAGCTGGTGACAATCATGTGACTGAATTAATGAGCAAGCACAGCAAGCAGCTTGTGACTTGCATGTGCCCATTACTACATAAGCAAGCAAGCAGGAAGGTGCATGACATGTGACTTGATAAGTAAACAAGCATGCTGGCTTAGGAGGTTATGGCATTAGACGGGTCAAGATTATTAAGGAAGCTGGTTGATAATTCTGAATAATATTTCGACCAAATATTCCTTGTCCTTTGGCTCTTGGAAAATCTCGTTCAGCTTAATAAAAATTCGACCAAAATATATATAAGACTCGACCAAACTATCAAGGAAGGTCTTTCGACCACAAGACAGTCCCGTCGAAACATTAATTTATCGGGTCGATTTTTATTTAAATTCTGATCGATCAATCTTCAAACTGATCTTAAAGAGTTTTCTCGACCAAGAGTCCGTATTGAATGGCTCCGACCGAGATGGCCGAGCTAAAGAAGCAATTGGAAGAATTGCTTGACAAGGGGTTCATACGGACAAGTAGCTCCCCTTGGGGTGCACCAGTCCTCTTTGTGAAAAAGAAGGATGGTAGCATGCATCTGTGCATCGACTATCGAGGGTTGAACAGGGTAACTGGGAAGAACAAATACCCGTTACCCAGGATAGACGAGCTGTTGGATCAGCTGAAAGGAGCTGAGTGGTTTTCTAAAATCGATTTGGCCTCGGGATATCATCAGATTCCTATAGAGCCAAACGACATTAGGAAGACAGCATTCAGGACCAGGTACGACCATTACGAGTTCGTAGTGATGCTGTTCGGTCTGACCAATGCACCTGCTGCATTCATGAAAATGATGAACAGCGTGTTCCAGGACTTCTTGGATGAATCAGTGATCATCTTCATTGATGATATCCTGATCTACTGCAAGGACGAGGAATCTCATCGGAAACATTTGAGAGCCGTGCTGGAACGATTACGAGAGCACAAACTTTTTGCTAAACTCAGCAAGTGCAGTGTTTGGCAAAAGAGTATTGGGTTCCTCGGTCATATTGTTTCTGACCAGGGCGTCACAGTGGATCCATAGAAGATCAGGGCAATCAAGGATTGACCCCGACCACACAGTGCCACGGAAGTTAGAAGCTTCCTTGGGCTGGCAGGTTACTATAGAAAGTTTGTGAAGGGATTTGCAAGCTTCGCTCAACCTATGACACGGTTGACTGGGAAGGACGTTAAGTTCACATGGTCTGATGAGTGTACGAGATGTTTCTCCGCACTTAAGGATATGCTGACTAGCGCGCCCGTCCTGGTTCTTTCGAAGGCACACCAACCTTATGAAGTCTACACGGATGCGTCCATCACTGGACTCGGTTGCGTGTTGACTCAACATGGGAAGGTCATTGCCTACGCGTCAAGGCAGCTGAAGAAACATGAGGGAAACTACCCCACCCATGATCTTAAAATGGCTGCGGTAGTATTCGCCTTAAAGTTTTGGCGATCATATTTATATGGGGCCAAAGTCCAGATACTTACGGACCATAAAAGTCTGAAGTATATATTCACCCAGCCTGAGTTAAACTTAAGGTAGAGGAGGTGGATGGAGTTCGTGGCCGACTACAACCTAGACATCACTTACTATCCAGGCAAGGCTTACCTTGTGGCCGACGCCTTGAGCCGGAAGCGAGAAGACATCATGGTCGGAAGCGGAACGGACGAGCCGAATGAGGTGGAACGCTTCGTTCGTTTAAATGCTTTGAACAGAACGGACAGACCACTGGGTTAGAGTTGGGATGGTGGCCTACAAGTTGGACTTGCCGGCCAAGATGGACGCATTTCATAATGTGTTCCACGTCTCCCAACTTCGGAAATGTTTGACGGACCAAGACATCGCTCTTCCTGCCATTCCAGACGATCTTGGTAAGAACCTAACCTTGGAAACGAGGCCAGTTCGAATCATAGATAGGATGGAAAAAGCAACAAGGAAGAAGACGGTCCAGATGGTCAAGGTCGTCTGGGACTGTAATGGTCAGGATATAATCACTTATGAAACCGAAGCTAGAATGAATGCAGATTACCCAGAGTGGTTGGATCAGTTTGTTTCCGAGGAAGCATTTGATTCGGATTCGAGGACGAATCCATCCCAAGGGGGGGAGACTTGTCACGCCCCCAATCCTGAATAGGATTGTTGGGACGGCCATGGTTCGAGGAAACGTGCAAGCCAGTCTTAGGACATCAAGGCAAGCGTTCCATGATCGAGAAGGAAGGTTAAGGACATAAGGAAACTTAGACTTAACCTTATACAAGCTAAGAGACAGCTAGGACGAGTAAGACGGTAACTGGACGAAGTGAACGAGTAGCTCGGCCAGCTCAATGAAGCTAGGTTCAGTTCACTCCAGCTCAGTCCCTACTAAGTCAGCTCCACTAGCTGGACTACTAGCTCACTCAGCTGAGGCAGCTGAGAGTCAGCTCATCTCAGCTAGACGGACTGTCCGGGCTTTAGGCCGATGGTCCGGGTCCGGGTCAGTGGGGGGCTGTGGGTTGGGCTTGTGACCGACCCCAAACCCAATAAGAAAGGGCGAAGGGATGCAAGTGGCCGAAAGGGGACAACCCTTGGCCGATGGTGCCCATTCGCTAGCAAGTCATGCCTGTTCTTGGGGCAAGACTTACCCCCTCGTTTTCTATAAATATGGGGGCTCTCTGGTCGATTTCATTATCCAATTCCAGAGTAAAATACTCAAGAGAAAAATGTAGAGAGAAAGAAAGAGAGAAAGAGAGAGTTCCGGCCAAGAGAAAGGCCGATTGTGGTGGTGTTGTGTACCGGCGACTCTGATCGTTTGAGAACTAACTCCGGTCAAGAATGGGAGATCAAGACAAGGAGAAGAGCATGGAGAACCCAGACGTGGTTCACAAGGTATGTAATGGGCCGTGGCTCCATCAGACCGAACAGACGGTCCATGCGACCGCACCGCGGCTCTGCTCGGTTCCTAAGTCCCATCCGGCTCTCCTTATCTGTTTCAATTCGTTTCTCTTCTCTTCTCTCTGGTTAAACACGAAAGGTTGTGTTGGTTGAGTCCAAGGGACACGTCCCTAGACTTTGGCCGGACATAATCAAACCTCTAGCCTAGACACGGGTCGGTTAGTGGGATGATCCGATCGCACCAAGACTGGGCGGTTAGGACGAACGGTTGGGAATGACCCAAAGGGCACGAGTTGTCAAGAGTCATGAGTGTCCAAGAGGCAGGAATGGCCAAAGGGTACATGTTCCAAACGGTGTCTTTCGGGACAGGTTAGGACCGATCCTTATGGATCAGCTTATGGCTTGTCTAGTTAAGACAAGGTCACGGTTTGTCTAAGCCAAGGTAGAGTCGCAAGGTCTGACCGGTTGCTAAGCCTTCCGGATTAGGCTTGAGGCTTACTCGGCCGATTGGATCCAGGCCTAAGGCCGGATCAGGTAAGGGAGTCTATTGGGCCATTGAGCCGGACTCCATTTGCCGGTCGCACCTAGATTCTATCCGGTTAGACGGATTGGTCTTTGGGGACGATCCGGATCTGTTCATGAGTTCTGTTTATCTATTCTGGACTATCTATCTGATTCTAAGTCAAGGGGTGGTTGGTTGAATGACTTAGGATACGGTAGGTAGGTTCATACATTTTATGATTATGTTGACCGAGGTTTATCTAAGTTCTAGGAACCAAGCCAAGCATTGTAGAATCAATCCGTTCTATTCTCGGTTATGATTAATGCTTATCTGGTTGTGGTTTCAGGAACTAAGGATGGTTCTGGTCAAGCCAAGGAGCCGTGAAGGCTCGGTCAGTGAGAGGCTGTGTAACATGTGGTTAGATGATGCTAGGGATGAACTAGTGATTGTCTATGAGACTGTTAAGAAGTTGTGTATTAAATCTCATGTTTCTAAGTAAGACAAAGTTTATACATTATTATTCCGCTGTGCAATCTATCCCTTTGTTTATGAACCTCATATTCGAATATGACTTAGTAAAGAAAAGACTTAGAATGAATCAGACAAGCAAAGAAATTAATAAGTAAGCATTCGTATCCAGTTGGGTCGAGAGACCAGGAACGGGTCTTACACTCATGAAGCGCATATAAAACAATTACTTTATTGATTCGAGAAATATCCATACATTGATATAATTCGAGACCGGTCCCGGCCTAATGCCAAAACGAGTCAACTAAACACAAATCCACAATACAGTTTACAAAAGGCGTGAAAATCTACATCGGCGGTCCTAACGTCCAACACCCTGTTATCCGATCATCCTTACCTAAGCTACCTGCAAAAGGGACAACGGAGTTGGATGAGTAACGTAATGTTACTCAGTGAATTATGATCCCGAACTAACAAATACAGCCCCTCTCTATCCCACCCCAAACAATCTAAAGCAAGAGGTTCACCTAACAACAAATCAATCCAATTCAATAGATAACCAATATCAGAAATACGCAGCAGATAATAATAACTATATAACTAACGATATGAAATTATAGCCGCTAATAACTAGCTAACCACTTAACCTCAAACTCAACTCAATCTAGGGTTCAACAACCCTCTACAGTAACTACACTATAACTAGGGCCCTTTGTGACTTAGTGTTCCTCCTCTATCCTCGGGAATATCCTATCTCCCTACCACAAAGACCAGAAGAAGGAACTTTCAATCGAACGTGGCCCACAGTACATTTGGGTCACCGCACGACAGCCCAGTACGTTCGGGCCACTGCTGGTTTTCACACAACGGTTACAGCCCACAGTACGTTCGGGTCACCGCAAGACAGCCCACAGTACGTTCAGGTCACTGCCGGTCACTACCCCGTCGTGCAATCACTCAACCATAGGCCATGACCCCGTCTCTCTGAGTGTTCTCGATCCAGCGAATAAGGGGTTTCCTTAAACCTACTGGGTACGCGGTTGAGGAAACACTAACTCCTTGGTGGGTTACACACAAGCTATATGGCATCACACTCTAACTCTACAACACTAACAACAACATTATCACTAAGGCCATGCAATACGTCGAGTTATCATGAATCATCAGAGCAATGGGCAAAGCTCGCGTCGACCTTTTATCTAATAAATGCATCCCTTCCAGAAGTCGGGGTTTGTTGCACATATTAGCTCTAGAATTACTACGGTTATCCGAGTAGTAGTTACCATCAAACAAACTATAACTGATTTAATAAGTCATGCGCAGTTTCACAGTCTGAATTCGTTCATACTTACACATGCATGGCTTAATCTTTGAGACAAGCATATGACTACTGGCAGGATCAACCAGGTAGCATTCATAAATCAGGGCAAGCCCACGTCATATTCCCGCAAACACATGGAAAGTGGGAACAGACGCAGACTTGACTGTCATCTTTTGTCTGGAGATAAACGTGCTTAGAGGGAAATAATTTCTTCGAGTCACCGCCATAATATTTCCGCAACCGAGATCTCAGCAAACAGCTTATTCACCTTTGCGAACAATGCATAAATTATGCAAAGACGCAAGGATCACAAGTGTCGGCTTATGTGTTCACGACTTCCCCACTGAACGAGATGCCGCAAACAACATTTTAAGCAAGCATAAAACTATGATAGTGAAGAAACTGAGGAGGATAGTTGGTCTGTAGTTGGGTGTGCGAGCACAGAGCCTACGAACACTAGCTATCCAATCACCACTCATACGCCGAATGTTCATTTGCCTCGCTAACATCAATCTTTCCAACCACTCTTGAGATGTAATCAAAAGAGCAACTGGAAGACGGATGGAACCAGGCCAAGACCACACAAGAGCGAAAATTTGAAGTTAGGGGCAAAACGGTCCGCCTGAAAATTCGCCGGAAAAGTTACCAGAAAATTCACCAGAGACAATCCGGCCATCGACCTCAACCCAGCCATCGGTAGTGTTGGACCGAGCAGTCCAACACTACATACCCCTTCGGGTACTGAGGGTAGGAGTGCCTACCCCTTATACAGACAAAACACTTTTTTCATTATGTCACCAGTAGACATTGGTTGTGTTCTGAGAGTATTTTTAATGTAAAAACAAAATACTTCGATTTTGAATCTGATTTTTTGCATGCTTCATAAGAATGGTTAAAGCTATTTTCTGGTAAATTTTCATGATTTTCTTTTGCTTCTAACCATGTCTTTTGCATGCTACAAATTTCGGGGTTTCGTGGTCTAAACGGATATCTACAGCAACTTTTGATCAACACTTGACATCCTAAACTCTTTGTTGACATATTTTTGATGTTTCCTTTCAGAAAATTTCTTCAAAAATATTAATTTTTGAATTTTTGGCTTCTCGGGTGATTTTGGCTGTCCGTGGCTGATTTTGGCCCACGTGGGCTGTCTGTTCAGTACACACAGGACGTCTATGTGTGTCCGCAAGCACACACAGGACATCCGTGGCTGTCAGTGTGTGTCCGTCTGTGTTTGTCAGCACACACATGACGTCTGTGGCTGTCCATCAGTACACATATCAGCACGTTGGTCCTTGGACTCAGCACGCTGGCCCTTCCCGTGGACTGTTTGGGTGATTTTGGCCCACGTGGGCTGTCTGTTCAGTACACACAGGACATCCGTGGGTGTCCGCCAGCATACACAGGACGTTCGTGGCTGTCCTTGGCTGTCCATCAGCACACACATGACGTATGTGGCTGTCCGTGTGTGTCCGTCAGCACACACAGGACGTCCGTGGCTGTCCATCAGTACACATATCAGCACGCTGGTCCTTGGACTCAGCACGCTGGCCCTTCCCGTGGACTGTTCGGGTGATTTTGTCTCACCTGGGTTGTCTGTTCAGTACACACAGGACGTTCGTGGGTGTCCATCAGCACACACAGGACGTCAGTGTGTGTCCGTCAGCACACACAGGACGTTCGTCGCTGTCCATCAGTACACATATCAGCACGTTGGTCCTTGGACTCAGCACAGTGATTTTAGCCCACGTGGGCTGTCTGTTCAATACACACAGGACGTCCGTGGGTATCCGCCAGCACACACAGGATGTGTGTGGCTGTCCGTGTGTGTCCATGTGTGTCCTTCTGTGTCTGTCAGAACACACAGGACGTCTGTGGCTATCCATCAGTACACATATCAGCATGTTGGTCCTTGGACTCAGCATGCTGGCCCTTCCCGTGGACTATTTGGGTGATTTTGGCCCACGTGGGCTGTCTGTTCAGTACACACAGGACGTCCGTGGGTGTCCACCAGCACACAGAGGAAGTTCGTGGCTGTCTGTGGCTGTCCGTCAGCACACACAGGACATCTGTGGCTGTTCGTGTGTGTCCGTGTGTGTCCATGTGTGTCCGTCAGTACACAGAGGACATCCGTTGGTGTCCGTCAGCACACACAGGACGTCCGTGTGTGTCAGTCAGCACACATAGGACGTCTGTGGCTGTCCGTGTGTGTCCGTCAGCACACACAGGACGTCCGTGGCTGTCCATCAGTACACATATCAGCACGTTGGTCCTTGGACTCAGCAAGCTGGCCCTTCCCGTGGACTGTTTGGGTGATTTTGGCCCACGTGGGCTGCCTGTTCAGTACACACAGGACGTCCGTGGGTGTCCGCCAGCACACACAGGACGTTCGTGGCTGTCCGCCAGTACACGCAGGACGTTCGTGGCTGTCCGTGGCTGTCTGTGTGTGTTTGTGTGTGTATGTCAGCACACACACAGGACATATATGGCTGTCCATCAGTACACATACTAGCACGCTGGTCCTTGGACTCAGCACGCTGGTCCTTGGACTCAGCACGCTGGCCCTTCCCATGGACTGTTCGGGTGATTTTGGCCCACGTGGGCTGTCTATTCAGTACACACAGGACTTCCGTGGGTGTCTGTCAGCACACACATGACGTCAGTGTGTGTCCGTTACCACACACTGGACGTCTGTGGCTGTCCATGTGTGTCCGTGTGTGTCTGTCAGCACACACAGGACGTCCGTGGCTGTCCATCAGTACACATATCAGCACGTTGGTCCTTGGACTCAGCACGCTGACCCTTCCCGTGGACTGTTCGGGTGATTTTGGCCCACGTGGGCTGTCTGTTCAGTACACACAGGACGTCTGTGGGTGTCCGTCAGCACACACATGACGTCTGTGTGTGTCCGTCAGCACACACAGGACGTTTGTGTGTGTCTGTCAGAAAACACAGGACGTCTGTGGCTGTCCGTGTGTGGCCGTCAGCACACACAGGACGTCCTTGGCTGTTCATCTGTACACATATCAGCATGTTGGTCCTTGGACTCAGCACGCTGACCCTTCCCGTGGACTGTTCGGGTGATTTTGGCCCACGTGGGCTGTCTGTTCAGTACACACAGGACATCTGTGGGTGTCCGCCAGCACACACAGGACATCTGTGGCTGTCCGAGTGTGTCCGTCAGCACACACAGGACGTTCGTGGCTGTCCATCAGTACACATATCAGCACGTTGGTCCTTGGACTCAGCACACTGGCCCTTCCTGTGGACTGTTCGAGTGATTTTGGCCCATGTGGGCTGTCTGTTCAGTACACACAGGACGTCCGTGGGTGTCCGCCAGCACACACAGGACGTCTGTGGCCGTCCATCAGTACACATAGCAGCACGTTGGTCCTTGGACTCAGCACGCTGGCCCTTCCTGTGGACTGTTCGGGTGATTTTGGCCCACGTGGGCTGTCTTTTCAGTACACACAAGACGTCTTTGAGTGTCCGTCAGCACACACAAGACGTTTGTGTGTGTCCGTCAGCACACACAGGACGTCCGTGGCTGTCCGTCAGCACACACAGGACGTATGTGGCTGTCCGTGTGTGTCTGTCAGCACACACAGGCCGTCTGTGGCTGTCCATCAGTACACATATCAGCACGTTGGTCCTTGGACTCAGCATGCTGGCCCTTCCCGTGGACTGTTTGGGTGATTTTGGCCCACTTGGGCTTTCTGTTCAGTACACACATGACGTCTGTGGGTGTCCACTAGCACACACAGGACATCCGTGGCTGTCCGTCATCACACACAGGATGTTCGTGGCTGTCTGTGTGTGTCCGTGTGTCTCCGTGTGTGTCCGTGTGTGTTCGTGTGTGTCCGTCAGCACACACAAACATCCGTGGGTGTCCGTGAGCACACACAGGACGTCCATTTGTGCCCGTCAGCACACATATGACATCTGTGGCTGTCCGTGCCTGTCCGTCAGCACACACAGGACATCTGTGGCTGTCCATCAGTACACATATCAGCACGTTGGTCCTTGGACTCAGCACGCTGGCCCTTCCTGTGGACTGTTTGGGTGATTTTGGCCAACGTGGGCTGTCTGTTCATTACACACAGGACATCCGTTGGTGTCCCCCAGCACACACAGGACATTCGTGGCTGTCCGTGCCTGTCCGTCAGTACACGCAGGACGTCCGTGGCTGTCTGTGTGTGTCCGTGTGTGTCCGTCAGCACACACACAGGACGTCTGTGGCTGTCCATCAGTACACATATCAGCACGCTGATCCTTGGACTCAGCACGCTGGCCCTTCCCATGGACTGTTTGGGTGATTTTGGCCCACGTGGGCTGTCTGTTCAGAACACATAGGACATCCGTGGGTGTATGTCAGCACACACAGGACGTCCGTGTGTTTCCGTCACCACACACTGGACGTCCGTGGCTGTCCATGTGTGTCCGTGTGTGTCCGTCAGCATACACAGGACGTCCGTGGCTGTCCATCAGTACACATATCAGCACGTTGGTCCTTGGACTCAGCACGCTGACCCTTCCCGTGGACTGTTCGGGTGATTTTGGCCCACGTGGCTTGTCTGTTCAATACACACAGGACGTCCGTGGGTGAACGCCAGCACACACAGGACGTCCGTGGCTGTCCGTCAGCACACACAGGACGTCTGTGGCTGTCCGAGTGTGTCCGTGTGTGTTTGTGTGTGTCTGTCAGCACACACAGGCCATCCGTGGCTGTCCATCATTACACATATCAGCACGCAGGCCCTTCCCGTGGACTGTTTGGGTGATTTTGGCCAACGTGGGCTGTCTGTTCATGTCACGCCCCCAATCCTGAATAGGATTGTCGGGACGGCCATGGTTCGAGGAAACATGCAAGCCAGTCTTAGGACATCAAGGAAAGCGTTCCATGGTCGAGAAATAAGGTTAAGGACATAAGGGAACTTAGACTTAACCTTATACAAGCTAAGAGACAGCTAGGACGAGTAAGACGGTAGCTGGACGAAGTGGACGAGTAGCTCGGACAGCTCAATGAAGCTAGGTTCAGTTCACAGCAGCTCAGTCCCTACTAAGTCAGCTCCACTAGCTGGACTACTAGCGCACTCAGCTGAGGCAGCTGAGAGTCAGCTCATCTCAGCTAGACGGACTGTCTGGGCTTTAGGCCGATGGTCCGGGTCCGGGTCAGTGGCGGGCTGTGAGGTCCGGCCATGAGGCCATGGGCTGTTGGGTCTTTGGACAAGGCCGTGGGCTAAGTCCAGGAGGCCTGGGGCGTGGGTTGGGCTTGTGACCGACCCCAAACCCAATCAGAAAGGGCGAAGGGATGCAAGTGGCGGAAAGGGGACAACCCTTGGCCGATGGTGCCCATTCGCTAGCAAGTCATGCCTGTTCGTGGGGCAAGACTTACCCCCTCGTTTTCTATAAATATGGGGGTTCTCTGGTCGATTTCATTATCCAATTCTAGAGTAAAAATACTCAGAGAAAAACGTAGAGAGAAAGAAAGAGAGAAAGAGAGAGTTCCGGCCAAGAGAAAGGCCGATTGTGGTGGTGTTGTGTTCTGGCGACTCCGATCGTTTGAGAACTAACTCCGGTGAAGAATGGGAGATCATGACAAGGAGAAGAGAATGGAGAACCCAGACGTGGTTCACAAGGTATGTGATGGGCCGTGGCTTCATCAGACCGAACGGACGGTCCATGCGACCGCACCGCGGCTCTGCTCGGTTCCTAAGTCCCATCCGGCTCTCCTTATCTGTTTCAATTCGTTTCTCTTCTCTTCTCTCTGGTTAAACACGAAAGGTTGTGTTGGTTGAGTCCAAGGGGCACGTCCCTAGACACGGGTTCGGTTAGTCGGATGATCCGATCACACCAAGACTGGGCGGTTAGGACGAACGGTTGGGAATGACCCAAAGGGCACGAGTTGTCAAGAGTCATGAGTGTCCAAGATGCACGAATGGCCAAAGGGTGCATGTTCCAAACGGTGTCTTTCGGGACAGGTTAAGACCGATCCTTATGGATCAGCCTATGACTTGTCTAGTTAAGACAAGGTCACGGTTTGTCTAAGCTAAGATAGAGTCGCAAGGTCTGACCGGTTGCTAAGCCTTCCGGATTAGGCTTGAGGCTTACTCGGCCGATTGGATCCAGGCCTAAGGCCGGATCAGGTAAGGAAGTCCGTTGGGCCATTGAGCCGGATTTCATTGGCCGGTCGCACCTAGATTCTATCCGGTTAGACGGATTGGTCTTTGGGGACGATCTTGATCTGTTCGTGTGTTCTGTTTATCTATTCTGGACTATCTATCTGATTCTAAGTCAAGGGGTGGTTGGTTGAATGACTTAGGATACGGTAGGTAGGTTCATACGTTTTATGATTATGTTGACTGAGGTTTATCTAAGTTCTAGGAACCAAGCCAAGCATTGTGGAATCAATCCGTTCTATTCTCGGTTATGATTAATGCTTATCTGGTTGTGGTTTCAGGAACTAAGGATGGTTCTGGTCAAGCCAAGGAGCCGTGAAGGCTCGGTCAGTGAGAGGCTGTGTAACGTGTGGTTAGATGATGCTAGGGATGAACTAGTGATTGTCTATGAGACTGTTAAGAAGCTGTGTATTGAATCTCATGTTTCTAAGTAATACAAAGTTTATACATTGTTATTCCGCTGTGCAAATCTGTTCCTTTGTTTATGAACCTCATATTCAAATATGACTTAGTAAATAAAAGACTTAAAATGGATCAAACAAGCAAAGAAATTAATAAGTAAGTCTGCGGACTCCATAAGGTCGAGAGGCCAGGGTTCGGGTCCTACAGTTCAGTACTCACAGGACGTCCGTGGGTGTCTGCCAGCACACACATGACGTCTGTGGCTGTCCATCAGCACACACAGAATGTATGTGGCTGTCCGTGTGTGTCCGTCACCACACACATGACGTCCGTGGCTGTCCATCAGTAGACATATCAGCACGCTGGTCCTTGGACTCACCACGCTGGCCCTTCCTGTGGACTGTTCGGGTGATTTTAGCCCACGTGGGCTCTCTGTTCAGTACACACAGGACGTCTGTGTGTGTCTGTCAGCACACACCGGACGTCTGTGTGTGTCTGTCAGCACACACCGGACGTCTGTGTGTGTCTGTCAGCACACACAGGACGTCCGTGACAGTCCGTCAGCACACACATGACGTACGTGGCTGTCCGTGTGTGCCCGTGTGTGTCCTTTAGCACCCACAGGACGTCCGTGGCTGTCCATCAGTACACATATCAGCACGTTGGTCCTTGGACTCTGCACGCTGGCCCTTCATGTGGACTGTTTGGGTGATTTTGGCCCACTTGGGCTATCTGTTCAGTAAACACATGACGTCCGTGGGTGTCCACCACCACACACAGGACGTCCGTGGCTGTCCGTCATCACACACAACACGTCTAAGGCTGTCCGTGTGTGTGTCCGTGTGTGTCCGTCAGCACACACAGGACGTCCGTGGGTGTCCGTCAGCACACACAGGACGTCCGTGTGTGTCCGTCAGCACACATAGGACGTCTGTGGCTGTCCGTGTGTGTCCGTCAACACACACAGGACGTCCGTGGCTGTCCATCAGTACACATATCAGCACATTGGTCCTTGGACTCAGCACGCTGGCCCTTCCCGTGGACTGTTTGGGTGATTTTGGCCCACGTGGGCTGTCTGTTCAGTACACACAGGGCGTCCGTTGGTATCCGCCAGCACACACAGGATGTTCGTGGCTGTCCGTGCCTGTCCGTCAGTACACGCAGGACGTCCGTGGCTGTCATGTCCCCGATCCTAGATAGGATCGGCCGGACGGGCCATGGTGCGGGGAGACGCACCAGTCAGGTCATTAGACCTTGAGACAAGCGTATCATGGCCCTGAATGAAGGTTAAGGGCATCAGTCAGCTGAGACTTTACCAGGATACGATGGAAACAAGGGTAAAGGAGCTGGGTGAGTGTTTAGGCAGCTGGACGAGTGTTGGTTTGAGTTCAATCAGCTCGGTTCAGCTGGTATTCAGTTCACCATTATCTGTTCAGCTCACAGGAGCTGGTGGACTAGCTCACTCAGCTGGGAATAGCTGGAGGTCAGCTCAATCCAGTGAACGGTGCGTTCTGGTTCGGATCAGTGTGGGCGAGTCCGGGACGGTTACTGGGCGAGCTGATGGTCCGGGTGCAGGACGGTTCGACCAAATGGGTCTTAGGCTTGGGACAGGGAGCGGGCAAGCTCCCAGAGTGTGAGCTGAGGCTCAGTGATCGATTTGCCAAAGGAAGAAAAGGGGAGAAACCGCCAATGGGCGGTTATGGGACGGTTATGGGACGGTTTTGGGAAGAAGGGATGGGATTTTGGTAACTGTTCGCCCAGGCGGTTGGGGACAGTTTAAATCGTCCTCTCTCTCTCATTTCTGATCATTCTGGTCGGTTTTTACTCATTCCACACAGAGAGAAACACAGAGAAAATTCAAGAGAGAAAGAGAGACACAAACCTTGGATCGGCCGATTTGATCCAAGAGATTGTTCTTGAGTGTTCCTGGTGTGTTTGGGCGTGTGATCAAGAGGATGGATTTGAGGCAGAAAGACAAGGAGAAGGCAAAGGAGAAAGAGAAGGAAGTCACCCCTGGAGACCGAACTCCTAAGGTGAGAGGTGTGGCCAAGAGTAACTGGACAAGGCCGCGGATGATGGCCGTGTGAGCCTGGCAGGTTTGGATCGATTGGCCACTCCTTACTCTGACTTCTTCTACTCTGTTTCTTCATATATGTTGTGATATGGAATGTTTTATGATGTTACAGGAAAGGATTCATTGATCTTAAGGCCTTGGCCTGATCAAATTCCCATGAAAGTCCCTTGTTCTTGTGTGGGCTGTTCATGGCCGAGATCACTATGATCTGAGCCGATTCTTTTGAATCTGATTATGGGAATGTTTTTCTTCTGAATTATCATGAGTTTTCATGAATTTTATTTGGTATTTGAATCTCTTTTTAGAGGGGTCAGATTTGACATTTTTGATGATTGTTCTTGACTAGATTGGATCCGACCATGCAATGTGATTTGATTCTTGTTTTGTAATCTAACCTTGTGATTGTGTGTTTGTTTGTGTTGGATCCAGGACCAGAAATGGACCGTGGTAAGGGAAAAGCACCATGAGGACCGCGGCCATGGGAAGATGTGTGGTGATTGGGTTGATTCTGAAAATTGTGTGATTATTGTAGCCTATTGTGCAACTTGTGAACTTATGCGATTCTAGTGTGTAATCTATTTATTAGGATGATGAATGATGTATGAACCTTGGTTAATATCTATGAAATATCTATTTGCATTAGTTGTTGCTTGATTGTTTAAGTGTGAATGTTGGAACCTCAAAACTCTGAAAAAGACTTAGAATTATTTAACACTTGAACTTGAATATGAACGATGGAACTGGTTGCATTGTTTGGTGAGGCCGCGGTCTGGTTGGATTGAGGAATCCAGGATCGGGTCTTACAAGTTGGTATCAGAGCATTCTTGATTCTAGGATTTGTTGGGTTATTGGTTCACCACACACTTGGCCGTTTGGACTCATGGTGAGATAGTTGGGTTCTAAGTAATCTTTTCTACTGATTAACTTAGGAGTGATTGAGGTTTGTGTGTTCAGTTGTGGACTAACCTTTTGTTTGTGTTTGTAACTCCTAAGGGTACAAGAAGGAATAAATCTCGGAAAGGAAAGGAGGCAACTGGGGCGTCTGGAGCAGTGGGGCAGGATGGTGCTGAACAGACCGGAGTGTTACCAGCTGGAACCATTCCAACCACAGTGCTACCGGCTCTGGTGGAGCAGGTGGACAATGCCACCGGACTTCCAGTGGGTCCAACTCTTCCTACTGAGGTTAATGAAACTAATATGGACGAGCAACAAGAGCAAGTCCATGGAGACGATACTGGGTCGTCCAACGTTGGTGCTGGGAGTGGCCAGAATGTTGATGCAAACAATGTTCGGGTCACTGGTGCCGAGGAGGTCATTGAGCCGACCATAAGGGGCTTGGTGGAGGCTATGCAGATCATGGGAGCTCAGATAGCCTCCTTGACACAGGCGTTCACACCATTGGTGAACTCGTCCGTGGGACAGGCTAATCCCCCGGTTCGGGTTGCTGCTGGAGTGGCTGATGTTGGTGCTGGCCGTGTGGCTGAGGTGATTGAGATAGACCCACCGGTCAGGCCAGTGCATGGTATGGACTACCTGAAGGTGCTGGAGCATATCTCCAAGTTGGGAACCAAACACTTTGCTGGAAGTGTTGATCCTATGGAGGCGGACGAGTGGAGAACCAGGTTGGTTCGGAACTTCAAGTCCACACGTTGTCCTGAGGATTACCAGAAGGACATAGCAGTACACTTCCTGGAGGGAGATGCACATAACTGGTGGTTAGCTTTGGACAAGCGTACCAATGGTACCATTGAGCATTTTGCTGACTTTGAGGTTGAGTTCAACCATAAGTACTTTCCTGCTGAGGCGTGGGATCGTTTGGAGTCCAAGTTCCTGGACTTGACTCAGGGACGGAGGACTGTTCGTGAGTATGAAGAAGAGTTCAACCGACTCAGGAGGTATGTGGGAAGAGAACTGGAGGATGAGAAGGTTCAAGTCCGAAGGTTCATCCGAGGCCTAAGGGTGGAACTTCGAACCTACTGTTCTGTTTGTAAGTTCCACACGGTTTCTGAGTTGGTTGAGAGGATGGCCTTGCTGGAGACCAACCTCACCGAGGAGGGTAAGCAGAAGCTGAAGAGTGTGGTGGTATCCTCGGGTCAGAGTGGTGACAAGAAGAGGAAGAGGGACTCGACCGAGGAGGGTAAAACCTCAAGTGGTAGGTCAGAGTGCCCTAAGTGTGGACGATACCACGGTGGAGAGTGCTGGAAGGCCATGGGTGCCTGTACTCGATGTGGTAAGATGGATCACTCAGCCAAGGATTGTCCAAGCCCGTTGGGTGAGTCCAGGACCTGTCACCACTGCGGCCAGAAGGGCCACTACCGCAGGGACTGCCCTAAGTTGCAAGGCAACCAAAGTAAGGGACGTGGGGAGGCTAGCAGGCCAGGGACGAGGCCAGACCTCAACACCTCGTGTGTATGAGCTATCCAAGGATGTGGATGGGGCTCGGCCTTTCCAAGCGATCACTGGTAACACTCTAGACTTCTACTTTTACAATTCCAGTAGAATTGCATGGTATGGAACCTAGGATGGATAGATATACTTTGATGGGTCTTGTGTAGGGACCTTAAGTATTGGTGGTGTGGAAACACACACATTATTTGATACTGGAGCTACACATAGTTTTGTGAGTCCAAGTATGATAGGAAAAGGTTTGTTCCAGTATGGAACATGGGATGGTCCTGAACGAGTGAGTGCGGCCGGAGGGCAAGTTATGAACTCACTCGGTCTGGTTAAGGACATCCCTGTGGTGATCTTGGATAGGCCGATGCCTATAGATCTGATTGTTGTCCCCCTCAAGCATCATGAAGTGATCTTGGGCATGGACTGGTTGGGAAAGTATTGTGCAACTCTAGATTGTCACCGGGGAAGGGTGCAACTTGAGAACGAGTTTGGACCCCCGATCAAGTACCAAGGAATCAAGCCAACCTCTTGTAGTTTGGTGGTTTCAGCAGTCCAAGTAGAACGGATGCTTGGAAATGGTTGTGAGGCCTTTTTGGCTACCATTTACACTGATGAGGTTGTAGGGGCCTGTGACCCAGAGGGTATACCGTTGGTTCAAGAATTTCAGGATGTGTTTGGGGCACTACAGGGCATTCCCCCTGATAGGGCTGACCCATTCATCATTGAATTGGAACCTGGAACGGCCCCATTATCAAAAAGTCCATATAGAATGGCACCAGCTGAGATGGCAGAGCTGAAGAAGCAACTTGAGGAGTTGCTTGAGAAGGGGTTCATACGCCCTAGTGTATCACCTTGGGGAGCACCAGTCCTATTTGTTAAGAAAAAGGATGGTAGCTTTAGGTTGTGCATTGATTATAGGGGTTTGAACAGGGTGACTGTGAAGAACAAGTACCCTTTACCCAGGATTGATGAGTTGTTGGACCAACTCCGTGGAGCCAAGTGGTTATCCAAGATTGACCTGGCCTCTGGGTATCATCAGATCCCCATTGCACCAGATGATGTGAGGAAGACATCGTTCCGAACTAGGTATGGTCACTATGAGTTTGTGGTCATGCCGTTCGGACTGACCAATGCACCTGCTGCATTCATGAAGATGATGAACGGCATCTTCAGGGAATACTTGGACGAGTTTGTGATCATCTTCATTGATGATATACTCGTGTATTCCAAGACAAAGGAGGATCATGAAAGACACCTTAGGGCGGTGTTGGGCCGTCTGAGAGAACAGAAGCTCTTTGCTAAGCTAAGCAAGTGTAGCTTCTGGCAGAAGAGCATTGGGTTCCTTGGGCATGTGGTGTCTGATAAAGGAGTCTCAGTGGATCAAGATAAGATCAAATGTATCCAGGAATGGCCACAGCCAAAGAATGCTACGGAAGTGAGAAGCTTCTTAGGGTTGGCTGGTTATTACCGGAAGTATGTCAAGGGGTTCTCGAGCATAGCTCAACCTATGACTAAGCTGACAGGTAAGGACATGAGGTTCACATGGATTGAGGAGTCTGCGAAAAGTTTTGCAGCACTCAAGAACATGTTGACTAATGCACCTGTCCTGGTGTTGCCTGAGGCTGATCAGCCTTATGTGGTGTATACGGATGCATCCATAACTGGTCTTGGTTGTGTTTTGACACAACATGGGAAGGTGATAGCCTATGCTTCCCGACAGCTAAGGAAGCATGAGGGTAACTATCCGACCCATGATTTGGAGATGGCTGCAGTAGTATTTGCATTAAAGATATGGAGATCATATCTTTATGGTGCCAGGGTGCAAATACTCACAGACCATAAGAGCTTGAAGTACATATTCACTCAGCCTGAGTTAAACTTAAGGCAGAGGAGATGGATGGAGTTTGTTGCAGATTATGATCTGGACATAGCTTATCATCCTGGGAAAGCTAACCTAGTGGCTGATGCTTTGAGCCGCAGAAGGGCTGAAGTGTCATCTGAGAGGGAGGCGGATGAACTGGAAGGGATGATCAGGTCCTTGAACCTCAACACCTTGGTTGGTTCAGATGAGCCACTGGGGTTGGAGGCGGTGAATCAGGCCGATCTCCTGACCAGGATCAGGCAAGCTCAGGGCCTGGATGAAAATCTAAAGAAGGTAGCCGCCAATGACAAGACTGAGTACCAGACAACTGACAATGGTACCATCTTGGTCAATGGTAGGGTCAGTGTTCCTAATGATAAGGAACTCAAAGAAGAGATTATGAGACAGGCTCATAAGTCTAAGTTTTCAGTTCATCCTGGACTGAACAAAATGTATAGGGATCTGAAAAGGTACTACCATTGGGTGACGATGAAATCTGATGTTGCAGAGTGGGTGGCTAAGTGTCCCACTTGTCAACTGGTGAAGGCAGAACATCAGGTCCCCAGTGGTCTACTTCAGAACCTACCCATACCAGAATGGAAATGGGATCACATCACAATGGATTTTGTGACTGAATTTCCCACGACTAAGAATAAGAAAGATGCGGTATGGGTTGTGGTTGATCGGCTGACCAAGTCGGCTCATTTCCTGCCCATCAAGAAAGGGGATGGGGTCGACAGGATTGTGCAAGTGTACCTAGACGAGATAGTGAGGTTGCATGGTGTTCCAGCAAGCATTGCCTCGGACAGGGATCCAAGATTTACATCTTATTTCTGGCAGGCTTTCCAAAAGGCCTTGGGAACCAGAGTGAATATGAGCACATCTTATCATCCTCAAACGGATGGGCAGTCTGAAAGGACAATCCAAACCTTGGAGGATATGCTAAGGGCATGTGTGTTAGACTGGGGAGAGTCTTGGGAAAAACACTTACCCGTAGTGGAGTTTGCTTATAATAACAGCTTCCATACAAGCATTGGTATGTCGCCATATGAGGCTTTGTATGGTAGGCCGTGCAGGACACCCCTATGCTGGACCCAAGTGGGGGAGCGTAGCATGTTGGGTCCTGAGATTGTAGAACAGACCACTGAGAAGATCAGGATGGTCAAAGAGAAGATGAAAGAGGCGCAGGACCGCCAAAAGAGCTATGCAGACAAGCGTAGGAAACATCTTGAGTTTGAGGTCAATTACCTGGTGTATCTCAAGATGATTACCTTTAAGGGTAGGACCAGGGTTTCTGGACGAAAGAAACTGGACCCTAGGTACTTGGGTCCATTCAGGATCATAGAGAGAGTGGGTGCAGTGGCATACAAGTTGGACTTGCCATCAGCAATGGATGCATACCACAATGTGTTCCATGTATCCCAACTCCGGAAATGCTTGTCTGAACAAGACATTGTCTTGCCCGAGGTTCCTGCTGACCTTGGTAAAGACCTGACTTTGGAAACCTTGCCTGTTCGGATTGTGGATCGGTCAGAGAAAGCTATGAGAAAGAAGACAGTCCCCATGATCAAAGTGGTGTGGGATTACAATGGTAAAGACCTCATCACTTGGGAAACAGAAGCAAAGATGAAAACTATGTATCCGGAGTGGTACAGACAATTTCTTCCTGATGAAACACTTAACATGGATTCGAGGACGAATCCCAAGTTAGTGGGGGAGACTTGTCATGTCCCCGATCCTAGATAGGATCGGCCGGATGGGCCATGGTGCGGGGAGACGCACCAGTCAGGTCATTAGACCTTGAGACAAGCGTATCATGGCCCTGAATGAAGGTTAAGGGTATCAGTCAGCTGAGACTTAACCAGGATACGATGGAAATAAGGGTAAAGGGGCTGGGTGAGTGTTTAGGCAGCTGGACGAGTGTTGGTTTGAGTTCAATCAGCTCGGTTCAGCTGGTATTCAGTTCACCATGATCTGTTCAGCTCACAGGAGCTGGTGGACTAGCTCACTCAGCTGGGAACAGCTGGAGGTCAGCTCAATCCAGTGAACGGTGCGTTCTGGTTCGGATCAGTGTGGGCGAGTCCGAGATGGTTACTGGGCGAGCTGATGGTCCGGGTGCAGGACGGTTCGACCAAATGGGTCTTAGGCTTGGGACAGGGAGCGGGCAAGCTCCCAGAGTGTGAGCTGAGGCTCAGTGATCGATTTGCCAAAGGAAGAAAAGGGGAGAAACCGCCAATGGGCGGTTATGGGACGGTTATGGGACGGTTTTGGGAAGAAGGGATGGGATTTTGGTAACTGTTCGCCCAGGCGGTTGGGGACAGTTTAAATCGTCCTCTCTCTCTCATTTCTGATCATTCTGGTCGGTTTTTACTCATTCCACACAGAGAGAAACACAGAGAAAATTCAAGAGAGAAAGAGAGACACAAACCTTGGATCGGCCGATTTGATCCAAGAGATTGTTCTTGAGTGTTCCTGGTGTGTTTGGGCGTGTGATCAAGAGGATGGATTTGAGGCAGAAAGACAAGGAGAAGGCAAAGGAGAAAGAGAAGGAAGTCGCCCCTGGAGACCGAACTCCTAAGGTGAGAGGTGTGGCCAAGAGTAGGCGGATGATGGCCGTGTGAGCCAAGCCGGTTTGGATCGATTGGCCACTCCTTACTCTGACTTCTTCTACTCTGTTTCTTCATATATGTTGTGCTATGGAATGTTTTATGATGTTACAGGAAAGGATTCATTGATCTTAAGGCCTTGGCCTGATCAAATTCCCATGAAAGTCCCTTGTTCTTGTGTGGGCTGTTCATGGCCGAGATCACTATGATCTGAGCCGATTCTTTTGAATCTGATTATGGGAATATTTTTCTTCTGAATTATCATGAGTTATCATGAATTTTATTTGGTATTTGGATCTCTTTTTAGAGGGGTCAGATTTGACATTTTTGATGATTGTTCTTGACTAGATTGGATCCGACCATGCAATGTGATTTGATTCTTGTTTTGTAATCTAACCTTGTGATTGTGTGTTTGTTTGTGTTGGATCAAGGACCAGAAATGGACCGTGGTAAGGGAAAAGCACCATGAGGACCGCGGCCATGGGAAGATGTGTGGTGATTGGGTTGATTCTGAAAATTGTGTGATTATTGTAGCCTATTGTGCAACTTGTGAACTTATGCGATTCTAGTGTGTAATCTATTTATTAGGATGATGAATGATGTATGAACCTTGGTTAATATCTATGAAATATCTATTTGCATTAGTTGTTGCTTGATTGCTTAAGTGTGAATGTTGGAACCTCAAAACTCTGAAAAAGACTTAGAATTATTTAACACTTGAACTTGAATATGAACGATGGAACTGGTTGCATTGTTTGGTGAGGCCGCGGTCTGGTTGGATTGAGGAATCCAGGATCGGGTCTTACAGTGGCTGTCTGTGTGTGTCCGTGTGTTTCCGTCAGCACACACACACGATGTCTGTGGCTGTCCATCAGTACACATATCAGCACGCTGATCCTTGGACTCAGCACGCTGGCCCTTCCCATGGACTGTTCGGGTGATTTTGGCCCACGTGGGCTGTCTGTTCAGTACACACAGGATGTCCGTGGGTGTCTGTCAGCCCACACAGGACGTCCGTGTGTGTCCGTCACCACACACATGACGTCCATGGCTGTCCATTGGTGTCCGTGTGTGTCCGTCAGCACACACAGGACGTCCGTGGCTGTCAATCAGTACACATATCAGCACGGTTGTCCTTGGACTCAGCACGCTGACCCTTCCCGTGGACTGTTCGGGTGATTTTGGCCCACGCGGGTTGTCTGTTCAATACACACAGGACGTCCGTGGGTGAACACCAGCACACACAGGACGTCTGTGGCTGTCCGTGTCTATCCGTCAGCACACACAGGACGTCCGTGGCTGTCCGTGTGTGTCCGTGTGTGTCTGTGTGTGTCCGTCAGCACACAAAGGCCGTCCGTGGCTGTCCATCAGTACACATATCAGCACGCTGGTCCTTTGACTCAGCACGCAGGCCCTTCCCGTGGACTGTTTGGGTGATTTTGGCCAACGTGGGCTGTCTGTTCAGGACACACAGGACGTCCGTGGGTGTCTGCCAGCACACACAGGACGTCTGTGGGTGTCTGCCAGCACACACAGGACGTCCGTGGCTGTCCGTCAGCACACACAGAACATCTGTGGCTGTCCGTGTGTGTCCGTCACGACACACAGGACGTTAGTGGCTGTCCATCAGTACACATATCAGCACGCTGGTCCTTGGACTCAGCACGCTGGCCCTTCTCGTGGACTGTTCGGGTGATTTTGGCCCATGTGGGCTGTCTGTTCAGTACACACAGGACGTCCGTGGGTGTCCGTCAGCACACACAGGACGTCCGTGTGTGTCCGTCAGCACACACAGGACGTCCGTGTGTGTCCGTCAGCACACACAGGACGTCTGTGGCTGTCCGTGTGTGTCCATCAGCACACACAAGACGTCTGTGGCTGTCCATCTGTATACATATCAGCACGTTGGCCCTTGGACTCAGCACGCTGACCCTTCCCGTGGACTGTTCGGGTGATTTTGGCCCACGTGGGCTGTCTGTTCAGTACACAGAGGATGTCTGTGGGTGTCCGCCAGCACACACAGGTCATATGTGGCTGTTCGTGTGTGTCCGTGTGTGTCCGTCAGCACACACATGACGTCTGTGGCTGTCCATCAGTATACATATCAGCACGCTGGGCCTTGGACTCAGCACGCTGGCCCTTCCTGTGGACTGTTCGGGTGATTTTTGCCCACGTGGGCGGTCTGTTCAGTACACACACGACGTCTGTGTGTCCGTCAGCACACACAGGACGTCTGTGTGTCTCCGTCAGCACACACAGGACGTCCGCGGCTGTCCTTCAGCATACACAGGACGTACGTGGCTGTCCGTGTGTGTCCGTCAGCACACACAGGACGTCCGTGGCTGTCCATCAGTACACATATCAGCACGTTGGTCCTTGGACTCAGCACGCTGACCCTTCCTGTGGACTGTTTGGGTGATTTTGGCCCACGTGGGCTGTCTGTTCAATACACACAGGACGTCTGTGGGTGTCCGCCAGCACACACATGACGTCTGTGGCTGTCTGTGTGTGTCCGCGTGTGTCCGTCTGTGTCCATCAGCACACACAGGACTTCCGTGGCTGTCCATCGGTTCACATATCAGCACGTTGGTCCATGGAATCAGCACGCTGGCCCTTCCTGTGGACTGTTTGCGTGATTTTGGCCCACGTGGGCTGTCTGTTCAGTACACACAGGACGTCCGTGGGTGTCCGCCAACACACACAGGACGTCCGTGGGTGTCCGTGTGTGTCCGTCTATGTCCGACTGTGTCCGTCACCACACACAGGACGTCTATGGCTGTCCATCAATACACATATCAGCACGTTGGTCCTTGGACTCAGCACGCTGGCCCTTCCCGTGGACTATTCGGGTGATTTTGGCCCATGTGGGCTGTCTGTTCAGTACACACAGGACGTCTTTGGGTGTCCGCCAACACACACAGGTTGTATGTAGCTATCCGTGTGTGTCCGGCAGCACACACAGGACGTCTGTGGCTGTCCATCAGTACACATATCAGCACGCTGGTCCTTGGACTCAGCACGCTGGTCCTTGGACTCAGCACGCTGGCCCTTCCTGTGGACTGTTCGGGTGATTTTGGCCCACGTGGGCTGTCTGTTCAGTACACACAGGACGTCTGCGTGTCCGTCAGCACACACAGGACGTCTTTGTGTGTCCGTCAGCACACAAAGGACGTCCGTGGCTGTCCTTCAGCACACACATGACGTACGTGGCTGTCCGTGTGTGTCCGTCAGCACACACAGGACGTCCGTGGCTGTCCATCAGTACACATATCAGCACGTTGGTCCTTTGACTCAGCACGCTGACCCTTCCCGTGGACTGTTTGGGTGATTTTGGCCCACGTGGGCTGTCTGTTCAATACAAACAGGATGTCCGTGGGTGTCCGCCAGCACACACAGGACGTCCGTGGCTGTCCGTGTGTGTCCGTGTGTGTCCGTCTGTGTCCGTCAGCACACATAGGACTTCCGTGGCTGACCATCGGTACACATATCAGCTTGTTGGTCCATGGACTCAGCACACTGGCCCTTCCCGTGGACTGTTTGGGTGATTTTGGCCCACGTGGGCTGTCTGTTCAGTACACACAGGTCGTATGTGGGTGTCCGCCAGCACACACAGGACGTCCGTGGCTGTCCGTGGCTGTCCGTCAGCACACATAGGACGTCCGTGGCTGTCCGTGTGTGTCTGTCAGCACACACAGGATGTCTGTGGCTGTCCGTGTGTGTCCGTCAGCACACACAGGACGTCTGTGGCTGTCCATCAGTACACATCTCAGCACATTTGTCCTTGGACTCAGCACGCTGGTCCTTCCTGTGGACTGTTTGGGTGATTTTGGCCCACGTGGGCTGTCTGTTCAGTACACACAGGACGTCCGTGGCTGTCCGTGCGTGTCCGTGTGTGTCCGTTAGCACACACACATGACGGATGTCTGTGGCTGTCCATCAGTACACATATCAGCACGCTGGTCCTTGGACTCAGCGTGTTGGCCCTTCCCGTGGACTGTTCGGGTGATTTTGGCCCACGTAGGCTGTCTGTTCAGTACACATAGGACGTCCGTGGGTGTCCGCCAGCACACACAGGACATCCATGTGTGTCCGTCAGCACACACAGGACGTCTGTGGCTGTCCGTGTGTGTCCATCAGCACACACAGGACGTCCGTGGCTGTCCATCAGTACACATATCAGCACGTTGGTCCTTGGACTCAGCACGCTGACCCTTCCTGTGGACTGTTTGGGTTATTTTGGCCCACGTGGGTTGTTTGTTGAGTACACACAGGACGTCCGTGGGTGTCTATGACACTCCCGATCGTAGATGACCGGAAATGACACGGTCGGTGTTCCTCGAATGTCGATCTGAGGTTCTCAGAATACTTCCGATCACCTTAGAACAACAACCAAAGAACACCAATGCTCCTATCGGATATAACTCAAGGCTTTTCAACCCGATAAAGTAATACCCGATAGTTAGTTCGTCCGGACATGGACTAATATCATATGGAACCCGTACTTAAAAAAAAACATTCTTTATATATCAATCAAAAGCATCTTACAAAATTTGTTATAAATTAACCTCGAGGTTTTCGGTCAACAAATCTTATACATAAGATATATCAAAATGACTTTGCAAGGATAATAAAACTACCGCTGGCTAATGTTGTTCCTTCCCGTCCTAGAGTAAGGTCTCCCGCTGATACCACTCAAATTACCCTAAGGAGTGTTACTCTCATCAAAAGAGGTTCAGATGTAGTACTTAGGGATCGAATCCACAAGGAGCTAGGGAACAATTAAATCTAGTGTTTATTAATTCTAAGAGTTTTAAATGTTTAAATGAATTAGCAACAATAACAAGCGAAGTAAATAGTAAATGTAACTTGGTTGGAAATGATATTAGATGCAGGGCCACTATTCAGGTGTTGGAGATTATAATACCTATAGATGCCTATTTGTTGCATGCATGATATATTAGAGCTCAATCGCTGAACTCAGTGATCAGCTGTCGCATGTTTCACTGGTTAACAAGCTAGATCTCGTGTCTCAACGGTTAGTATGTCGACAACGAAAGAGTGTCAATCGATGGTCCTATTGGGACGTCGACCGATACACCTTTGCCAACGTTGATCAATAGTCAGTTGAGGACATCGATCGACGGGTTCTAGCCAGGCCTATGCGCGAGTATGATATGCCCTACTAAGATACTAAATTGGCGGTTAGCCCTCTCTAGCAGTCCTAATATGATAGATAGATGTCAGGATGGGATAACAAGGGTGCTTGAATATGCTATCCTATGATCAAGTTCTAGTTAGCAAGGCTAAAACAAGCAGTGAATACAAATCTATCATGAATATCATAACAAGGCAGATCTATAGTTGGGGGCTAATTTCACAAACCTATCTGAACCCTGGATCTAATAAGTGAACTACTCAGACATAGCAAAGCAATTCATAACAATGAAGAAATAGAAATTCATAGTATAGATGAAAAGAAATGAAAACAAGGAGTTCCAATCACAAGTGATCTTCTCTCCAAAACTCTCTCTTCTCTCTCAAAGTGAAACTGTAACAAAAAGCTCTCCCTGCCGTCAAAACACTTAGGCAGTATATAATCTACTAGGTTAAAAACTCGTCAGGGCATTTTCGTAATTTGGCTTGGCCTTGTGTTTTAAGTCTGTTGGATCCAAAATGTCGCGTGTCTAATGTCTCGACATCGATCGATGGTACTTGTGTACATTGATCGATATTAATCTTCATTTGTCGAGGCATCCCTTGGTGTCGATCGATAGCACTGATGCGCATCGATCGATTGTTCTTCCTCTCGTCGACCTCTACATGGTCAGCTCGGGTGAAATGTCCTTTAAGCTCCAAAATGCTCCAAAGTCATAGCTTTACTCCGAAATGCACCTGAACCTGAAAACATACCTAGAAGAGTAGAAAACATAGATATATAAATAGTAAAACACCTATATACCATGGATGAAAACGGGTCAAATCCAAGGTATATCAGACCTTCTGATCGACCTCCCCGAAAAGCTCTACCTCCTCGTCCTCGCTGCATAGCAGAATGCGGCTGAGGCTGGAATGGAACAGATGGACGTCTAGGTTGTGCGGCATTGCTAGAAGAAGCTCTCTCAGCAGCAATGGCCTCCTCAACGTTCACAGCACGCTCAACAAGATCAGCAAGCCTATGAAACTCTACTGCCTCAAGTCTGCTCCTGATATATGGGTTAAGTCCTCGAAGGAACTTACGGATAATCATCATCTCGTCCTCTCGACCATAGTTGACATACTTCTTGAGACGGGTGAACTCTGCCTCATACTTCCTAACAGATAATCCTCCCTGAACTAGCTCCATGAATTTAATCTCCAATCGATCACGGGTTTCCGGTGGGAAGTACTTTCGTACGAACGCTGTACGGAAGTCAGCCCAACTCAGATTGAAGTCTCCAAAGTTCCTCTCTACGCATAACCACCAACTGATGGCGTCCTTCTCTAGATAGTAAACAGCCACGTCTTTTTTAAATTCTTCCGGACAACGGGTTGCAGCAAAGTTCTGCTCGAGATTGTGAAGCCACACATCAGCTTCAAAGGGATCAGTGCCTCCCTGGTAATGCTTCGTCCCCAAGTTCTTCATAATCATGACTATCTTCAGGAAGTCCGGGTGAGAAGTGGTAGGTATTGGAGCTGGCTGAGCACGCTGTGCTTCTCGCTGTGCATTCAATGCTTGATATTGCAAATTCACCATCTCAGCCTTCAGTTCCAGAAGTGCTATCATAGCTGGATCGGTTGGCGCTGGTTGAGGTTGTGCTGCCGGAAGAGGTGCGGCAGGGGCCGGTGGAATATGAGCGGCAGGAGCCGGTGGAATATGAGCGGCAGGAGATGCAGGAGCTGCGGGATGATCTCCATGCACTGGACTATCGTGTACCACATCCACCTCGATGTCCATAAAGTACGGGTCTGGAGACAAATGAATGTGCTCCGGTGTCTGATCATATGACCCTTCAGACGGGTCAGTCTCAAAGCTAGAGCCTGAAGGTGTAGCCTCAAAGCTAGGAGTCGGACGTGGTGCCGGAGTAGATGGCGGCGAGGAGTCTGAAGATGATGAAATAGTTATCGGTAGATAATGTCCACCACGATGTGCCTGTCTCGGTGGCATGTGCAACAAAAGATCATGGTAAGTTTCTACCCAAGTCTATCAATTCCTAAAAGAAGGAACAAACCAGCATATCCTAATTATCCTTGCGCCATATTTTTGACTCGAAAGTTTTTTTTTTTTTTTTTGAAACAAGTCCCATTCTAGCATCGTATAACAATGCTCTGATACCACCTATGTGACACCCCCGATCGTAGATAACCGGAAATGGCACGGTCGATGTTCCCTGATGGTCGACCCGAGGTTCTCGAAATAAATCCGATCACCTTAGACCAACAACCAAAGAACACAGACACTCCTATCGGATATTACTCTAGGCTCTTCAACCCGATAAAGCAATATTCGATAGTTAGTTCGTCCCGGACAAGGACTAATGTCATATAAGAACTCGTGATTTATAAACATCTTTTATACATTATTTATTTACTTTAAACATCTTACAAACTGTTATAGTTTACCCTACGGCCTATCGCCCAACAACATTTTAAGTAAATATACATCAAAACGTATGTTGCAAGGACAACAAAATACTACCGCTGGTTGGCCGCTCCTTCCGTCCAAAAGATTTAAGTGTCTCCCGCCTAAGGGTTACCTGCACACACAAATGAGTCATGAGCAACTAGTTTACTCAGTGAATCTAGAATCACAACACAATCAATAATAAATCAAGCAATTATCAAATGCATATACATGATCATGCAAGTACTAGTACTATACTTTAATATCGATCATCATTGTGAATTCTTATTTTAAACATCACTTCCACAACACCCGCCCGTTACCATACTAATATAATACAATATATATACTAGACCCGAGAAACCACTAAGGCTAACCGAGACTAGTAAGTTAGCATCACCATCATTGTCGAATGTCCGGTATGAACAATCCGACACTGCATCGTCATGCAGTACACGGTCTCCAGGGAGCTACCCCATCATCGTGTCTTCATGACCTTGTTCCATTCGCAGGACCAAGTCACGGTAATGCGGGGGCTTTAGAGATAGTGAATATAACAAGACTTCACATGATTTTACTTCCATAATCATTCCAAAAATTAATTCATAATTAATCATAATTAACTCTTAATTAATCCTAAATTAATCCTTAATTCATCTCATATTAATCTTTAATTAATCCATGATTAGTACTTAATTAATCATGATTACTCTTTAATTAATCTCAGATTAATTCTCAATTAAACCAAGATTAATTCTTAATTAAACCAAGATTAATCCATAATCAAAACCATGATTATTTCATAATTAAGATGAGTACTTGAGAACAAGTACTATGATTATTATTAACCTCACTTTAACCTTTTGATTACTCTTATGTATAGTTCACAATAAGTAAACATAACACCATTCTTATAAACTTGAGAGACTTTACTAACTCAATCAATCTCAACATCTATCTAGACTCACCTAAAGATTAATCTTGAAACTGGCTTGGACAAGACTTGAGTTCCACTTGAACAAGGCTGAATGGACAGGACTGGATACTTTAAGCTTTACTCTACCTCTGACCTGAAACAGAGTGGTATGATCACAAGATCAGTTCGGGTCATGCCTTAACACCTTAGATCAGATCAGTTCAAGCTTGGTTCTGCTCAGACTATACAAGTTCAGCTCGGTTCTAGTCAGTCTACCAAAGTTCAGGACAAGATCAGACTGAGTTCAAATCGGTTTACTCAAGGCCAGATCAAAACATCATAGCTGGTGATTCTAAGAGGTTGATTCAAACCGAAATTAATCAAAATCTAAACTATATTACCACTTAGAGAACTGATCCGACCAAGTTCTTATGTAAACATCAACTAGCTCTGATCAAGACATGACTGAGGTAAGAGACCAAAGCTTACCAAGATGAACCAAAGGACTAGATGGCCTTAGCTGATCCTCTTCTCCAAGGTAAGCTTGTGGCTGGACTGATCAAAGAGAAAGATCAAGGTCTGATCATGATCTGAACTCAACTAGGTCTAGGGTTTTATTTAAAAATCTCACCTTCTGATCTTTCTCAAGGTAACAAACTGAGCTAAGGTTGAAGATTAGGTCACCACCAATTTTTTTTGATTTATTTTCCTGATTTTTCTCACTGATTTTTCTGTTCTTCTTTCTCTCTTTCTCTCTGAAATTCTCTAGGTTTTTCTGCAGGGTTCTGAACGTGGGAAGCAGCTGGAGAGGGGTTAAATATGAGGTGAGCTTGCTTCAGGTGAGGGTTTCACTCAGGACAAAGCTAAGCTGAGTGGGGACAGCTGGCCAGCTGCTTCAGCACTCTCAGCACAAGCTGCTGTCCTTTCCTTAACCTGAAGAAACTCCAGCCCTTTCATGTGCTTCTCACATGACAATCTAAGAAACAGGGCAAGCAGGCAGCTTGTGATTGTCATGTGACAGTTACTGAAGAAGCTAGGCAAGCAGGCAGGTGCAAGTCATGTGATTAAAGACTGAGCAAGCCGGCTGGTGGAAGACATGAGTCTGGTCCAAAATTAATTGTAGCAGTTGGTTGATAATTTTCAATAATTTTTCAACCAAATATTCCTTGTCTTTGGCTCTCGTCTTGTTCTCGGAAAATCTCTTCCAGTTTAATAATAATTCGACCAAAATATTTAAGACTCGACCAAACTATCAAGTGAAGGTCTTTCAACCACAAGACAGTCCCTTCGAGGAATTAATCTACCGGGTCGATCTTTATTTTTATTAATCCTTGTTGAACCAACTAAAAACTGGTCGAGCGGGATTTTTCTCGACCAAAAATTTATTGGCTCATAAGGGTTATTACAATGGCTGTCCATCAGCACACATAT
The DNA here is from genome assembly GCF_020379485.1 of Brassica napus. Taxonomy (NCBI): domain Eukaryota; kingdom Viridiplantae; phylum Streptophyta; class Magnoliopsida; order Brassicales; family Brassicaceae; genus Brassica; species Brassica napus. The sequence goes on from NW_026014540.1 coordinate 504,373, forward strand.
CAGCACGCTGGTCCTTGGACTCAGCACGCTAGACCTTCCTGTGGACTATTCGGGTGATTTTGGCCCACGTGGGCTGTCTGTTCAGTACACACAGGACGTCTGTGTGTCTGTCAGCACACACAGGACGTCCGTGTGTGTCCGTCAGCACACACAGGACGTACGTGGCTGTCTGTCAGCACACACAGGACGTCTGTGGCTGTCCGTGTGTGTCCGTGTGTGTCTTTCAGCACACACAGGACGTCCGTGGCTGTCCATCAGTAAACATATCAGCACGTTGGTCCTTGGACTCAGCACGCTGGCCCTTCCCGTGGACTGTTCGGGTGATTTTGGCCACGTGGGCTGTCTGTTCAATACACACAGGACGTCTGTGGCTGTCCGCCAGCACACACAGGACGTCCATGGCTATCCGTGTGCGTCCGTCTGTGTTCGTCAGCACACACAGGATGTCCGTGGCTGTCCATGTAACATCTGCGATCCTGGATAAGGACCGTCGGGACGGCCATGGTTCGAGGAAACGAACCAGCCGGTCTTAAGACCTGAAGGCTAGCGTTCCATGGCCAAGATAGAAGGTTAAGGACGTCACGATGCTGAGACTTAACCTTATAAGAGAAAGAAGTCAGCTAGGATAAGCTGTACAGAAGCTGGGTGATGCTTACGAGAAGCTCCATCAGCTAGACGTAGCTCGGTCAAGCTCAGCCTAGCTCGTTCCAAGTTAAGTCAGCTCAACCATTAGGACTACTAGCTCACTCAGCTGAGGCAGCTGGGAGTCAGCTCATCTCAGCTCGACGGACTGTTCAGGTTTCGGGTCGATGGTCCGGGTCCGGGTCAGTGGCGGGCCATAAGGTCCGGCCATGTTGTCCATGAGTCGTTGGGCTCTTGTGGGCAGGTCGTGGGCTTGGGTACCAAGTCTGGGCTTAGGTTGGACGTGCCTATAATGTCTGGAACCTTCTATTTCCGAACAGGTACGATCTGGACCGTTGATTGTAATCGATGGCCAAGATCTGTCCCAAAAGAATGCTTCGAAGGGATGTGTCCCTTTGCACATGACCTTTGGTTGCCTATATTCTTAGTTAGCCCTCGTCTTTAGGTGATTATTGTAAATAAAGGGCAAAAATTAAGAGGTTCGACCAGGAATTGGACCGAGCGACGTGAGGCATCGACCGCGGCCTAAGTGGCCGGGATCGGGTCTTACAAGTTGGTATCAGAGCCAGGTTGATCCTGTTTAGGAAAACGCTCTAAGATGTTGGTTTCCAAATCGCAATTATTTCTGAAAATTATGATGACTATGAAACCTTAGTTGGGGTGAGCCAAGAAAGAGTTGAGGTAAGCTATGGTATCATGCTTGTGAATGTCGGAATTCTAAGATGAACCGGCCTAGCCAAGATACATTCTCCAAGGGCAAGATCCTAAAAACAGAAAGGTTGGTCGATCTAGTTATTTAGAAGTAATAGACGGGTAGGAAGGGATGGAAGCAATGCAAAACTTGTTTATGGATTACCTGGACAAGGAAAGTAACATGGACCAGAGAGTGGCTTAGGTTGAAATAAACGTGCAGCACTCTACTGAAGTTAAGTGTTATCCCTTGATGGCCGTTCATAATAAGTAAAGCATATGCAATGTTGAATCTGACTTAAAGGAGACACTACATGACCAGTACACGGGTAGACTAGTGATCAGATGGATCAGCTAGGACTCGGTCTAAGTCAAAGTACGTTTCCTTAGATCTAGTTGGATGGAATGAACCAATTCCAATCTGAATCCATCATTGGAAGAACACAATGTTAAGGATCTTAGTATGATGGGGATTGAGGATATTATAATTGCTATTGTGAATGGTGGGACCATTCGCAATAGTAAGACGCTTTGGAGAATGGTATGGGACGTTTTCCAAATGTGTGATCAAACCGAAATCCTACTCATCTAGGTACCTACTGGAAGTGGAAGTATTGAAGTTATTGACAATGCAATGAGGGATGTTATGGGACGTCCTTCATGGTATGGTCATGACCAAAGTATTTTCCATAAGATAGTGGTATATGATTACAACAAGATGTTGTGAATCAGTCTAAGGCAGTTTATGTTTGCGGTTGAGTGGTCTTGGAACAAGGCAGTCCACTAAAGCTTGGTCGCTTAGGGATTTGCATGAGTCTACTAGGACTCAACAGAGATAAGCATTACTCCTTAAGGATCCATATGGGATCGGATAAGGGCTCGACCAGTATGGCGAGTGACCTAGGGGATGGACCAAGGTGGTATGCAATCGAGTCCAGAGATGGACCAGGGTTGGCTTACCTAAACGAGTTCATATCTGCTAGGGCCCTCAAGCAGAAATGCTTGGTCTGGAACCTAGAATTGTCTAGGGGATTCTGATGAGGGGTCTCTGATAGGAACCCTCATGGTCGGTGGGGTAAAAACCCATACTTTCCGACGCAGGGCTACACATAGGTTTTGTGAGTCTGGGACTGGTCGGAAAGGGTCTGTTCTGTCTGTACGCTGGTGATAATTTTTTGGGATAGTGAGGGCAGCCGGTGGGCAAGCCAGGAACTCACATGTCTCATGTCGAATATCCCAGTGCAGATCCAGGGAAAGGTCTTCCCTGTGAATCTGGTATGTGTCCACCTAAAGAATCAAGAAGTGATCTTAGGTATGGACTGGTTGGGAAAGTATTGGGCCACTCTCGATTGCCATAAGGGTCGTGTGCAATTGGAAACTGGGCTGTACCCGGTAGAGTACCAAGGTCTGTGTCAGGCTCATGAGAAAGTAGTGGTTTCAGCAGTTCGAGCGATTCGGATGCTGGAACAGGGTTGTCAGTCCTTTTTGGCTACAATTACAACTACAGAGCCTGACAGTTCTGGTTTTCTCGGGGATTCGTTGGTGTCCGAGTTCCCAGATGTGTTCCATTCGCTACAGAGTGTCCCCTCTGGTAGGTCGGATCCATTTATGATTGAACTGGAACCATGGACAGCACCGCTGTCCTAGTGTCCATTTCTTTGGCTCCAGCCGAGATGGCAGAGCCGAAGTTGACCATGTCCGAGCCAGGACCAACGTTGCAGTACAACCAAGTCGGAGTTTGACCTACGGTTGAGAATTATCAAGTCCAGTAATGGACGAGGATCAGGCCACGACCTATTCAGAGATGGACCTATGGTCGGGGTGAAACGGTTGAGTCCCTGAGTGGACCAGGACCGGAATACGATCATGTCCGTCCGTCAATGGACCAAGATCGAATTATGACAAAGTCCATTGAAGGACAAAAGTCAAGTCTGAGGCGTTTTTAGTCTGGATGGACTAAGATTGCAATGTGGCCAAGCCTGAAAAGGTTGTGGCTGGTTAAGGGGATGATCCAGTACGTTGTGGCTGAGGTCATGAACCTTATTGTCCATGAAGGACACAATAACCATAACAATCTGTTAGGACTCGTTGTAGTACGAGCAGCTTAAAGATTGGAACAAGTTCGTAAGGACTTGACTGGTACATCGAGTAGTGTGAGGATTGGCCAAATCTACTAATGCTCGAGTATGCAGCATGTTCCTAGGGACTGGTTATGATCTAGTCATGGACTATGATCAGAGAAAGAATAAAATCTGAAGAAGATGATATTCAAAAGAAAGACATAGACTTGTTGGATACTAAGACCGCAACCTGGAGAGTTGGGTCAGTGACACAAGGAATGTCTTTGGATGGATTTACAAGTATCACTTGAATGGATGCTTAATGGAACCTCGACTGTGGTCGAATTAGACAAGTAAGGGTGCCATAAGCTAAACCAGAAAGGACCACTTGATAGGATTTTTGTGGTTAAATCCTTATCAAGTGGGGGAGACTTCTACAATGATGGTCAAAGGAATTTGATCGTCAAAATGGTCATTCGGTGGTCCTGAATCAAGCTTGTTCTATTCCCTGATCAAGACTAGGATAAGTCGGTTTGAATATTATGTCTTGGGACAAGATATAATCACCACCGGATTCGAGGACGAATCAATTTCAAGTGGGGGAGACTTGTAACATCCGCGATCCTGGATAAGGACCGTCGGGACGGCCATGGTTCGAGGAAACGAACCAGCCGGTCTTAAGATCTTAAGGCTAGCGTTCCATGGCCAAGATAGAAGGTTAAGAACGTCAGGATGCTGAGACTTAACCTTATAAGAGAAAGAAGTCAGCTAGGATAAGCTGTACAGAAGCTGGGCGATGCTTACGAGAAGCTCGATCAGCTAGACGTAGCTCGGTCAAGCTCAGCCCTGCTCGTTCCAAGTTAAGTCAGCTCAACCATCTGGACTACTAGCTCACTCATCTGAGGCAGCTGGGAGTCAGCTCATCACAGCTCGACGGACTGTTCAGGTTTCGGGTCGATGGTCCGGGTCTGGGTCAGTGGCGGGCCATAAGGTCCGGCCATGTTGTCCATGAGTCGTTGGGCTCTTGTGGTCAGGCCGTGGGCTTGGGTACCAAGTCTGGGCTTAGGTTGGACGTGCCTATAATGTCTGGAACCTTCTATTTTCGAACAGGTACGATCTGGACCGTTGATTGAAATCGATGGCCAAGATCTGTCCCAAAAGGATGCTTCGAAGGGATGTGTCCCTTTGCACATGACCTTTGGTTGCCTATATATAGGATGCACGACCAGAGATCAATTCATTCATTCTCATTCAGTCTCATTCTGTCTGAGACAAAGGACACACGTCCTAAACAAAGGGATCCCCCAATGGGAAACGAGGATCCAAGCCGGAAGGGCAGAATATGGGATCAAAACCATAAGGGCACTATCCGGTTCATGGTGAGTATGGCTTTAGCCATATGAGGCCGTGGCTTTTATAAGTCACTAAGGCCAATAGGAAGACCTATTCCTGGACGGAAATAGGCGCCAAGGACCAAGGGTGGTTAGCCAAGAGATGGACTGACCAATTGGTAAGGGCTATAGCGGCTGTGAGTGGTTCTATCTCTGTCTCTTTATATTATTATGTCTATATGATATATATATATGTGGAACGTGATAGATAACCATATTACCACGTCATAGACCATGGGGTCATGGTTGGTTACGTTTATTGCTAACCATAACGGATAGGTTGGATCAAAAGGGTACTAGTCGCCAAAGGTTGCGTGTTGCCAAGGGTCATGAGTTACCAAAGGTTGTGAGATACCAAAGGATGCAAGTAACCAAAATGTACGAGATACCAATGGTTGCAAGTATCAAAGGGTACGAGGACCAATGGGTACCAATGACCAAAGGGTGCATCGCGATCCGAGGTTGCGTGTTGCCAAGGATCATGTCGTGATCCAAGAGGTACGAATGTGTCGTGATCCAAGAGGTACGAACGTGTCGTGATCCCAGAGGTACGAACGTATCATGATCCATCGGCTGTGAACGGTTCGTGACCGAAATGGTACAAACGGGTTGGGACTGAAAGGGTACGAACAGAACGGGACCGAAAAGGGTACGAGTGGTTCAATGGTCACAAGGACACCAAATGCATTATGTTGGGCGTGGACCCACATGATGGCAATAGGTTGTCCTACAGGCCAATATATGAGTGTAAGGAAATAGCGAAGGCCTTAAGGCTAAGTGCAATCCGTACAACATGATTGATGTATGAACCATAATCCATGGTCAATGGATGAAGGTTCTGGCTGCAAAGGCTAAGTGGGATATCTTACGATCAACCTTTGGTTGGTTAGTAGAATAGGTGTCATATGCCTCATGTAGGGCGTAGACACACATGATGGCAATGGAAGGCCGGTTATATCAGTACATGCTAAGTGGACGATGGCTTATCAAGTCTAGTGGTCGGATCATGTTTCATGACGATGGTTCGATGGCCGAACACTAGTATGGATAGTCACGTTGCTGGAGTAAGAGTATTGATGTGATGCTTCTAAATATCAACCTTGGTGTTAATAGCTTCGAGATTGGCTAAGAGTCATGACGAAGTGTGTGGCTACTACTATGTGTCGTAGACCATAGATACTGAGCCTAAGTGTGATTGTTCAAGGAAGGCCGTGTAAGATCTGATCATGGTTGAGTATGGACGATCTTACCTCTGAATGATGGTTCAAGGTGTCGGTCCTAACCTGATTAATGAATGCATCGGTTGGTATGAACAAATCATATATGTTGTTTGGGTTAAGTCCCAAGGCCGGTCAAGCCAGATGAAGACTCATCAGTTCCAAGTCATGTGAGGATGGTTGGTTGATTGACTTAGGATCTAATGAGCTTTGTCAGTCCAGAAGATGGACTTGGTACTATTGCCTATAAGGCAAAAGGATTTCGGATTGTGCATGAGACGAGAAAGGCCATATGCAAACCCTTATCCTTTCAAAGACTTCTCAAAGGTTACTTATGTCTGTGGGGATGGTTGGTTTAATGACTAAGTACCTAGGGGAGTTGTTTGATGCATGAGTCACGACAAGGACCTTAAGTAAGATCATTGAATGATCGGGGTTCAGCTGTCAAGAAAGAGAAATTTGAGTCAATGGAGGACCAATGAGCTAATATGCTCCATAGATGTGGTAAAGGTATGATCTAGCATTTACTTATGTAGATCTAGATAGAATGGTTTAGGGGAATGGAACCTCAGAATCGTATGGCTTGGTTTGGGTTTAGGATTGACCTTTAAGCTAATTGGTAGTTGAGTAAACTGACCAAGGCTAAGGTGATTCGACCAGACAAGTGTTAGATTGGTTTTAGACCAATGGTTAACAAGAGAATAATCCGCTGCGTATCTGTTGAAAGGGTCTAGGCTATTAATAACTAGGGAAGTCTTTAGCTAAGATCTAAGTTAGCCATTCCCTTTAGGCGATATTATAAATAAAGGGAAAAAATTAAGAGGTTCGGCCAGGAAGTGGACCGAGCGACGTGAGGCATCGACCACGGCCTAGGTGGCTGGGATCGGGTCTTACAGTACATCAGTAAACATATGAGCACGTTGGTCTTTGGACTCAGAACGCTGGCCCTTCCCGTGGACTGTTTGGGTGATTTTGGCCCACGTGGGCTGTCTGTTCAGTACACACAGGACGTCTGTGGGGGTCCGCGAGCACACAAAGGACGTTTGTGGCTGTCCGTGGCTGTCCGTCAGCACACAGGACGTCCATGGCTGTCCGTGTGTGTCCGTGTGTATCCATTTGTGTCCATCAGCACACACAGGACATCCGTTGGTGTCCGTCAGCACATACAGGACATCTGTGGCTGTCCGTGTGTGTCCGTGTGTGTCCATCAGCACACACAGGACGTCTGTGGCTGTCCATCAGTACTCATATCAGCACGTTGGTCCTTGGACTCAGCACGCTGACCCTTCATGTGGACTATTCGGGTGATTTTGGCCCACGTGGGCTGTTTGTTCAGTACACATAGGACGTCTGTGGGTGTCCGCCAGCACACACAGGACGTCTGTGGCTGTCCGTGGCTGTCCGTCAGCACACACAGGACATCCGTGGCTAACCGTGTCTGTCTGTGTGTGTCCATTTGTGTCCGTCAGCACACACAAGACGTCCGTGTGTGTCCGTCAGCACACACAGGACGTCCGTGGCTGTCCGTCAGCACACACAGGACATCTGTGGCTGTCCGTGTGTTTCCGTCAGCACACACAGGACGTCCATGGCTGTACATCAGTACACATATCAGCACGTTGGTTCTTGGACTCAGCACGCTGACCCTTCCCGTGGACTGTTCGGGTGATTTTGGCCAACGTGGGCTGTCAGTTCAATACACAAAGGACGTCCGTGGGTGTCTGCCAGCACACACAGGACGTCCATGGCTGTCCGTGTGTGTCCGTCAGCACACACAGGCGTCTGTGGCTGTCCACCAGTACACATATCAGCACGTTGGTCCTTGGACTCAGCACGCTGGCCCTTCCCGTCGACTGTTTGGGTGATTTTGGCCCACGTGGGCTGTCTGTTCAGTACACAGGACGTCCGTGTGTGTCCGCCAGCACACACAGGACGTCTGGGGCTGTCCGTCAGCACACACAGGACGTCTGTGGCTGTCCGTGTGTGTCCGTTTGTGTCCGTCAGCACACACAGGACATCTGTGGGTGTCCGTCAGCACACACAAGATGTCCGTGTGTGTCCGTCAGCACACACAGGACATCTGTGGCGGTCCGTGTGTGTCCGTGTGTGTCCGTCAGCACACACAGGACATCTGTGGCTGTCCATCAGTACACATATCAGTACGTTGGTCCTTGGACTCAGCACGCTGGCCCTTCCCGTGGACTGTTTGGGTGATTTTGGCCCACGTGGGCTGTCTGTTCAGTACACACAGGACGTCCGTGGGTGTCCGCCAGCAAACACAGGACGTCCATAGCTATCCGTGGCTGTCCGTGTGTGTTTGTGTGTGTCTGCGAGCACACACACATGACGTCTGTGGGTGTCCATCAGTACACATATCAGCACGCTGGTACTTGGACTCAGCACGCTGGCCCTACCCATGGACTGTTCGGGTGATTTTGGCCCACGTGGGCTGTCTGTTCACTACACAGAGGACGTCCGTGGGTGTTTGTCAGCACACACAGGACGTCCGTGTGTGTCCGTCAGCACACACATGACGTTCGTGGCTGTCCATGTGTGTCCGTGTGTGTCCGTCAGCACACACAGGACGTCCATAGCTGTCCATCAGTACACATATCAGCACGTTGGTCCTTGGACTCAGCACGCTGACGCTTCCCGTGGAGTGTTCGGGTGATTTTGGTCCACGTGGGCTGTCTGTTCAGTACAAACAGGACGTCCATGGGTGTCCGCCAGCACACACAGGACATCCGTGGCTGTTCGTGTGTGTCCGTCTGTGTCCGTCAGCACACACAGGACGTCCGTGGCTGTCCATCAGTACACATATCAGCACGTTGGTCCTTGGACTCAATACGCTGGCCCTTCCCGTGGACTGTTCGGGTGATTTTGGGCCACGTGGGCTGTTTGTCCAGTACACACAGGACGCCCGTGGGTGTCCGCCAGCACACACAAGACGACTGTGGCTGTCCGTGTGTGTCCGTCTGTGTCCGTCAGCACACACAAGACGTCTGTGGCTATCCATCAGTACACATATCAGCACGCTGGCCCTTCCCGTATATTGTTCGGGTGATTTTGGCCCACGTGGGTTGTCTGTTCAGCACACACTGGACGTTCGTGGGTGTCCATCAGCACACACAGGACGTCTGTGGCTGTCCATCAGTACTCATATCAGCACGTTGGTCCTTGGACTCAGCACGCAGACCCTTCCCGTGGACTGTTCGGGTGATTTTGGCCCATGTGGGCTGTCTGTTCAATACGCACATGACGTCTGTGGGTGTCCGCCAGCAGACACAGAACGTCCGTGGCTGTCTGTGTGTGTCCGTGTGTGTCCGTCTGTATTTGTCAGCCCACACAGGACTTCCGTGGCTGTCCACCAGTACACATATCAGCACGTTGGTCCTTGGACTCAGCACGCTGACCCTTCCCGTCGACTGTTTGGGTGATTTTGGCCCACGTGGGCTGTCTGTTCAGTACACAGGACGTCCGTGTGTGTCCGCCAGCACACACAGGACATCTGGGGCTGTCCGTCAGCACACACAGGACGTCTGTGGCTGTCCGTGTGTGTCCGTTTGTGTCCGTCAGCACACACAGGACATCTGTGGGTGTCCGTCAGCACACACAAGATGTCCGTGTGTGTCCGTCAGCACACACAGGACATCTGTGGCGGTCCGTGTGTGTCCGTCAGCACACACAGGACATCTGTGGCTGTCCATCAGTACACATATCAGTACGTTGGTCCTTGGACTCAGCACGCTGGCCCTTCCCGTGGACTGTTTGGGTGATTTTGGCCCACGTGGGCTGTCTGTTCAGTACACACAGGACGTCCGTGGGTGTCCGCCAGCAAACACAGGACGTTCATAGCTATCCGTGGCTGTCCGTGTGTGTTTGTGTGTGTCTGCGAGCACACACGCTGGTACTTGGACTCAGCACGCTGGCCCTACCCGTGGACTGTTCGGGTGATTTTGAACCACGTGGGCTGTCTGTTCACTACACAGAGGACGTCCATGGGTGTTTGTCAGCACACACAGGACGTCCGTGTGTGTCCGTCAGCACACACAGGACGTTCGTGGCTGTCCATGTGTGTCCGTCAGCACACACAGGACGTCCATAGCTGTCCATCAGTACACATATCAGCACGTTGGTCCTTGGACTCAGCACGCTGACGCTTCCCGTGGAGTGTTCGGGTGATTTTGGCCCATGTGGGCTGTCTGTTCAGTACACACAGGACGTCCATGGGTGTCCGCCAGCACACACAGGACATCCGTGGCTGTTCGTGTGTGTCCGTCTGTGTCCGTAAGCACACACAGGACGTCCGTGGCTGTCCATCAGTACACATATCAGCACGTTGGTCCTTGGACTCAATACGCTGGCCCTTCCCGTGGACTGTTCGGGTGATTTTGGCCCACGTGGGCTGTTTGTTCAGTACACACAGGACGCCCGTGGGTGTCCGCCAGCACACACAAGACGTCTGTGGCTGTCCGTGTGTGTCCGTCTGTGTCCGTCAGCACACACAAGACGTCCGTGGCTATCCATCAGTACACATATCAGCACGCTGGCCCTTCCCGTATATTGTTCGGGTGATTTTGGCCCACGTGGGTTGTCTGTTCAGCACACACTGGACGTTCGTGGGTGTCCGTCAGCACACACAGGACGTCTGTGGCCGTCCGTGTGTGTCCATCAGTACACACAGGACGTCTGTGGCTGTCCATCAGTACTCATATCAGCACGTTGGTCCTTGGACTCAGCACGCAGACCCTTCCCGTGGACTGTTCGGGTGATTTTGGCCCATGTGGGCTGTCTGTTCAATACGCACATGACTTCTGTGGGTGTCCGCCAGCAGACACAGAACGTCCGTGGCTGTCTGTGTGTGTCCGTGTGTGTCCGTCTGTATTTGTCAGCCCACACAGGACTTCCGTGGCTGTCCATCAGTACACATATCGGCACGTTGGTCTTTGGACTCAGTACGCTGGCCCTTCCCGTGGACTGTTTGGGTGATTTTGGCCCACGTGGGCTGTCTGTTCAGTACACACAGGACGTCCGTGGGTGTCTGCCAGCACACAAAGGACGTCTGTGGCTGTCCCTCAGCACACACAGGACGTCTGTGGCTGTCCGTGTGTGTCTGTGTGTGTCCATTTGTGTCTGTCAGCACACACAGGACGTATGTGGGTGTCCGTTAGCACACACAGGACGTCAGTGTGTGTCCGCCAGCACATACAGGTCGTCTGTGGCTGTCCCTGTGTGTCTGTCAGAACACACAGGTCGTCCGTGGCTGTCCATCAGTACACATATCAGCACACTGGTCCTTGGACTCAGCACGCTGGACCTTCCTGTGGACTGTTCGGGTGATTTTGGCCCACGTGGGCTGTCTGTTCAGTACACACAGGACGTCTGTGTGTCCGTCAGCACACACAAGACGTCCGTCTGTGTCCGTCAGCACACACAGGACGTCCGTGGCTGTCCGTCAGCACATACAAGACATCTGTGGCTGTCCGTGTGTGTCCGTCAGCACACACAGGACGTTCGTGGCTGTCCATCAATACACATATCAGCACGTTGGTCCTTGGACTCAGCACGCTGATCCTTCCCGTGGACTGTTCGTGTGATTTTGGCCCACGTGGGCTGTCTGTTCAGTACACACAGGACGTCCGTGGATGTCTGCCAGCACACACACGACATCCGTGGCTGTCCGTGTGTGTCCGTCTATGTCCGTCAGCACACACAGGACGTCCGTGGCTGTCCATCAGTACACATATCAGTACGTTGGTCCTTGGACTCAGCACGCTGTCCCTTCCCGTGGACTGTTTGGGTGATTTTGGCCCACGTGGGCTGTCTGTTCAGTACACACAGGACGTCCGTGGGTGTCCGCCAGCAAACACAGGACGTTCATAGCTATCCGTGGCTGTCCGTGTGTGTTTGTGTGTGTCTGCGAGCATACACACATGACGTCTGTGGGTGTCCATCAGTACACATATCAGCACGCTGGTACTTGGACTCAGCACGCTGGCCCTACCCGTGGACTGTTCGGGTGATTTTGGCCCACGTGGGCTGTCTGTTCACTACACAGAGGACGTCCGTGGGTGTTTGTCAGCATACACAGGACGTCCGTGTGTTTCCGTCAGCACACACAGGACGTTCGTGGCTGTCCATGTGTGTCTGTGTGTGTCCGTCAGCACACACAGGACGTCCATAGCTGTCCATCAGTACACATATCAGCACGTTGGTCCTTGGACTCAGCACGCTGACGCTTCCCGTGGAGTGTTCGGGTGATTTTGGCCCACGTGGGCTGTCTGTTCAGTACACACAGGACGTCCATGGGTGTCCGCCAGCACACACAGGACATCCGTGGCTGTTCGTGTGTGTCCGTCTGTGTCCGTCAGCACACACAGGACGTCCGTGGCTGTCCATCAGTACACATATCAGCACGTTGGTCCTTGGACTCAATACGCTGGCCCTTCCCGTGGACTGTTCGGGTGATTTTGGCCCACGTGGGCTGTTTGTTCAGTACACACAGGACGCCCGTGGGTGTCCGCCAGCACACACAAGACGTCTGTGGCTGTCCGTGTGTGTCCGTCTGTGTCCGTCAGCACACACAAGACGTCCGTGGCTATCCATCAGTACACATATCAGCATGCTGGCCCTTCCCGTATATTGTTCGGGTGATTTTGGCCCACGTGGGTTGTCTGTTCAGCACACACTGGACGTTCGTGGGTGTCCGTCAGCACACACAGGACGTCTGTGGCCGTCCGTGTGTGTCCATCAGCACACACAGGACGTCTGTGGCTGTCCATCAGTACTCATATCAGCACGTTTGTCCTTGGACTCAGCACGCAGACCCTTCCCGTGGACTGTTCGGGTGATTTTGGCCCATGTGGGCTGTCTGTTCAATACGCACATGACTTCTGTGGGTGTCCGCCAGCAGACACAGAACGTCCGTGGCTGTCTGTGTGTGTCCGTGTGTGTCTGTCTGTATTTGTCAGCCCACACAGGACTTCCGTGGCTGTCCATCAGTACACATATCAGCACGTTGGTCTTTGGACTCAGTACGCTGGCCCTTCCCGTGGACTGTTTGGGTGATTTTGGCCCACGTGGGCTGTCTGTTCAGTACACACAGGACGTCCGTGGGTGTCTGCCAGCACACAAAGGACGTCTGTGGCTGTCCGTCAGCACACACAGGACGTCTGTGGCTGTCCGTGTGTGTCTGTGTGTGTCCATTTGTGTCTGTCAGCACACACAGGACGTATGTGGGTGTCCGTTAGCACACACAGGACGTCAGTGTGTGTCCGCCAGCACATACAGGTCGTCTGTGGCTGTCCGTGTGTGTCTGTCAGAACACACAGGTCATCCGTGGCTGTCCATCAGTACACATATCAGCACACTGGTCCTTGGACTCAGCACGCTGGACCTTCCTGTGGACTGTTCGGGTGATTTTGGCCCACGTGGGCTGTCTGTTCAGTACACACAGGACGTCTGTGTGTCCGTCAGCACACACAAGACGTCCGTCTGTGTCCGTCAGCACACACAGGACGTCTGTGGCTGTCCGTCAGCACATACAGGACATCTGTGGCTGTCCGTGTGTGTCCGTCAGCACACACAGGACGTTCGTGGCTGTCCATCAATACACATATCAGCACGTTGGTCCTTGGACTCAGCACGCTGATCCTTCCCGTGGACTGTTCGGGTGATTTTGGCCCATGTGGGCTGTCTGTTCAGTACACACAGGACGTCCGTGGATGTCTGCCAGCACACACATGACATCCGTGGCTGTCCGTGTGTGTCCGTCTATGTCTGTCAGCACACACAGGACGTCCGTGGCTGTCCATCAGTACACATACAGCACGTTGGTCCTTCGACTCAACACGCTGGCCCTTCTGGTGGACTGTTCGGGTGATTTTGGCCTATGTGGGCTGTCTGTTCAGTACACACAGGACGTCTGTGGGTGTCCGCCAGCACGCACAGGACGTCTATGGCTGTCCGTGTGTGTCTGTCTGTGTCCGTCAGCACATACAAGACATCCGTGGCTATCCATCAGTACAAATATCAGCATGTTGGTCCTTGGACTCAGCACGCTGGCCCTTCCTGTATACTGTTCGGGTGATTTTGGCCCACGTGGGCTGTCTGTTCAGCACACACAGGACGTCCGTGGGTGTCCATCAGCACACACATGACGTCTGTGGCTGTCCGTGGGTGTCCGTCAACACACAAAGGACGTCCGTGGCTGTCCATCAGTACTCATATCAGCACGTTGGTCCTTGGACTCGGTACGCTGACCCTTCCCGTGGACTGTTCGGGTGATTTTGGCCCACGTGGGCTGTCTGTTCAATACACACAGGACGTCTGTGGGTGTCCGTCTGTATTCATCAGCCCACACAGGACGTCCGTGGCTGTCCATAAGTTCACATATTGGCACGTTGGTCTTTGGACTCAGCACGCTGGCTGATATCACTCAAATTACCCTAAAGAGTGTTACTCTCATCAAAAGAGGTTCAGATGTAGTACTTAGGGATCGAATCCACAGAGACTTTAGGATTACTCAACAGACTTTAAATAATTAGAAATGAAGATAGACTAAAAGGTTTTAATAGTTTTAAAAGCAGTAAATGATAAATCAAAAACAATAGTGATTCAATAGATTGAATTGAAGTGGTTTCAAGATTGGGAAAGCAGCTAGATTCAGGCAATTCTCAGGTGTAAAATGTATGCACTTAGTTTAGACTAAAGAGTTTAATGGTTCTTGAACTAAACATTGATTTAACCGGATAGGTTATGTAAGACCCGATCCTGGATTCCTCAATCCAACCAGACCGCGGCCTCACCAAACAATGCAACCAATTCCATCTTTCATATTCAAGTTCAAGTGTTAAATAATTCTAAGTCTTTTTCAGAGTTTTGAGGTTCCAACATTCACACTTAAACAATCAAGCATCAACTAATGAAAATAGATAATTCATAGATATTAACCAAGGTTCATACATCATTCATCATCCTAAATAATAGAATACATACTAGAATCGCATAAGTTCACAAGTTGCACAATAGGCTACAATAATCACACAATTTTCAGAATCAACCCAATCACCACACATCTTCCCATGGCCGCGGTCCTCATGGTGCTTTTCCCTTACCACGGTCCATTTCTGGTCCTGGATCCAACACAAACAACCACACAATCACAAGGTTAGATTACAAAACAAGAATCAAATCACATTGCATGGTCGGATCCAATCTAGTCAAGAACAATCATCAAAAATGTCAAATCTGACCCCTTTAAAAAGAGATCCAAATACCAAATAAAATTCATGATAATTCATGATAATTCAGAAGAAAAATATTCCCATAAACAGATTCAGAAGAATCGGCTCAGATCATAGTGATCTCGGCCATGAACAGCCCACACAAGAACAAGGGACTTTCATGGAAATTGGATCAGGCCAAGGCCTTAGGATCAATGAATCCTTTCCTGTAACAACATAAACCATTCGAAAGCACAACATATAAGAAGAAACAGAGTAGAAGAAGTCAGAGTAAGGAGTAGCCAATCGATCCAAACCGGCCAGGCTCACACGGCCATCATCCGCGGCCTTGTCCGGTTACTCTTGGCCACACCTCTCACCTTAGGAGTTCGGTCTCCAGGGGCGACTTCCTTCTCTTTCTCCTTTGCCTTCTCCTTGTCTTTCTGTCTCAAATCCATCCTCTTGATCACACGCCCAAACACACCAGGAACTGTCCCCAACCGCCTGGGCGAACAGTTACCAAAATCCCTTATTTCCATCGTATCCTGGTTAAGTCTCAGCTGACTGATGCCCTTAACCTTCATTCAGGGCCATGATACGCTTGTCTCAAGGTCTAATGACCTGACTGGTGCGTCTCCCCGCACCATGGCCCGTCCGGCCGATCCTATCTAGGATCGGGGACATGACAAGTCTCCCCCACTAACTTGGGATTCGTCCTTGAATCCATGTTAAGTGTTTCATCAGGAAGAAATTGTCGGTACCACTCCGGATACATTGTTTTCATCTTTGCTTCTGTTTCCCAAGTGATGAGGTCTTTACCATTGTAATCCCACACCACTTTGATCATGGGAACTGTCTTCTTTCTCATAGCTTTCTCTGACCGATCCACAATCCGAACCGGCAAGGTTTCCAAAGTCAGGTCCTTACCAAGGTCAGCAGGAACCTCAGGCAAGACAATGTCTTGTTCAGACAAGCATTTCCGGAGTTGGGATACATGGAACACATTGTGGTATGCATCCATTGCCGATGGCAAGTCCAACTTGTATGCCACTGCACCCACTCTCTCTATGATCCTGAATGGACCCAAGTACCTAGGGTCCAGTTTCTTTCGCCCAGAAATCCTGGTCCTACCCTTAAAGGTAATCATCTTGAGATACACCAGGTCATTGACCTCAAACTCAAGATGCTTCCTACGCTTGTCCGCATAGCTCTTTTGGCGGTCCTGCGCCTCTTTCATCTTCTCTTTGACCATCCTGATCTTCTCAGTGGTCTGTTCTACGATCTCAGGTCCCAACATGCTACGCTCCCCCACTTGGGTCCAGCATAGGGGTGTCCTGCACGGCCTACCATACAAAGCCTCATATGGCGACATACCAATGCTTGTATGGAAGCTGTTATTATAAGCAAACTCCACTAAAGGTAAGTGTTTTTCCCAAGACTCTCCCCAGTCTAACACACATGCCCTTAGCATATCCTCTAAGGTTTGGATTGTCCTTTCAGACTGCCCATCCGTTTGAGGATGATAAGATGTGCTCATATTCACTCTGGTTCCCAAGGCCTTTTGGAAAGCCTGCCAGAAATAAGATGTAAATCTTGGATCCCTGTCCGAGACAATGCTTGCTGGAACACCATGCAACCTCACTATCTCGTCTAGGTACACTTGCACTATCCTGTCGACCCCATCCCCTTTCTTGATGGGTAGGAAATGAGCCGACTTGGTCAGCCGATCAACCACAACCCATACCGCATCTTTCTTATTCCTGGTCGTGGGAAATCCAGTCACAAAGTCCATTGTGATGTGATCCCATTTCCATTCTGGTATGGGTAGGTTCTGAAGTAGACCACTGGGAACCTGATGTTCTGCCTTCACCAGTTGACAAGTGGGACACTTAGCCACCCACTCTGCAACATCAGATTTCATCCTCACCCAATGGTAGTACCTTTTCAGATCCCTATACATTTTGTTCAGTCCAGGATGAACTGAAAACTTGGACTTATGAGCCTGTCTCATAATCTCTTCTTTGAGTTCCTTATCATTAGGAACACTGACCCTACCATTGACCAAGATGGTACCATTGTCAGTTGTCTGGTACTCAGTCTTGTCATTGGCGGCTACCTTCTTTAGATTTTCATCCAGGCCCTGAGCTTGCCTGATCCTGGTCAGGAGATCGGCCTGGTTCACCGCCTCCAATCCCAGTGGCTCATCTGAACCAACCAAGGTATTGAGGTTCAAGGACCTGATCATCCCTTCCAGTTCATCCGCCTCCCTCTCAGATGACACTTCAGCCCTTCTGCGGCTCAAGGCATCAGCCACTAGGTTAGCTTTCCCAGGATGATAAGCTATGTCCAGATCATAATCTGCAACAAATTCCATCCATCTCCTCTGCCTTAAGTTTAACTCAGGCTGAGTGAATATGTACTTCAAACTCTTATGGTCTGTGAGTATTTGCACCCTGGCACCATAAAGATATGATCTCCATATCTTTAATGCAAATACTACTGCAGCCATCTCCAAATCATGGGTTGGATAGTTACCCTCATGCTTCCTTAACTGCCGGGAAGCATAGGCTATCACCTTCCCATGTTGTGTCAAAACACAACCAAGACCAGTTATGGATGCATCCGTATACACCACATAAGGCTGATCAGCCTCAGGCAACACCAGGACAGGTGCATTAGTCAACATGTTCTTGAGTGCTGCAAAACTTTTCGCACACTCCTCAGACCATGTGAACCTCACGTCCTTGCCTGTCAGCTTAGTCATAGTTTGAGCTATGCTCGAGAACCCCTTGACATATTTCCGGTAATAACCAGCCAACCCTAAGAAGCTCCTCACTTCCGTAGCATTCTTTGGCTGTGGCCATTCCTGGATACATTTGATCTTATCTTGATCCACTGAGACTCCTTTATCAGACACCACATGCCCAAGGAATCCAATGCTCTTCTGCCAGAAGCTACACTTGCTTAGCTTAGCAAAGAGCTTCTGTTCTCTCAGGCGGCCCAACACCGCCCTAAGGTGTCTTTCATGGTCCTCCTTTGTCTTGGAATACACGAGTATATCATCAATGAAGATGATCACAAACTCGTCCAAGTATTCCCTGAAGATGCCGTTCATCATCTTCATGAATGCAGCAGGTGCATTGGTCAGTCCGAACGGCATGACCACAAACTCATAGTGACCATACCTAGTTCGGAATGCTGTCTTCCTCACATCACCTGGTGCAATGGGGATCTGATGATACCCAGAGGCCAAGTCAATCTTGGAGAACCACTTGGCTCCACGGAGTTGGTCCAACAACTCATCAATCCTGGGTAAAGGGTACTTGTTCTTCACAGTCACCCTGTTCAAACCCCTATAATCAATGCACAACCTAAAGCTACCATCCTTTTTCTTAACGAATAGGACTGGTGCTCCCCAAGGTGATACACTAGGGCGTATGAACCCCTTCTCAAGCAACTCCTCAAGTTGCTTCTTCAGCTCTGCCATCTCAGCTGGTGCCATTCTATATGGACTTTTTGATAACGGGACCGTTCCAGGTTCCAATTCAATGATGAATGGGTCAGCCCTATCAGGGGGAATGCCCTGTAGTGCCCCAAACACATCCTGAAATTCTCGAACCAACGGTATACCCTCTGGGTCACAGGCCCCTACAACCTCATCAGTGTAAATGGTAGCCAAAAAGGCCTCACAACCATTTCCAAGCATCCGTTCTACTTGGACTGCTGAAACCACCAAACTACAAGAGGTTGGCTTGATTCCTTGGTACTTGATTGGGGGTCCAAACTCATTCTCAAGTTGCACCCTTCCCCGGTGACAATCTAGAGTTGCCCGATACTTTCCCAACCAGTCCATGCCCAAGATCACTTCATGATGCTTAAGGGGGACAACAATCAGATCTATAGGCATCGGCCTATCCAAGATCACCACAGGGATGTCCTTAACCAGACCGAGTGAGTTCATAACTTGCCCTCCGGCCGCACTCACTCGTTCAGGACCATCCCATGTTCCATACTGGAACAAACCTTTTCCTATCATACTTGGACTCACAAAACTATGTGTAGCTCCAGTATCAAATAGTGTGTGTGTTTCCACACCCCCAATACTTAAGGTCCCTACACAAGACCCGTCAAAGTATATCTATCCATCCTAGATTCCATACCATGCAATTCTACTGGAATTGTAAAAGTAGTTGTCTAGAGTGTTACCATTGATCGCTTGGAAAGGCCGAGCCCCATCCACATCCTTGGATAGCTCATACACAC
This sequence comes from Brassica napus, assembly GCF_020379485.1. NCBI lineage: Eukaryota > Viridiplantae > Streptophyta > Magnoliopsida > Brassicales > Brassicaceae > Brassica > Brassica napus. The sequence continues at coordinate 523,860 of NW_026014540.1, forward strand.
GAGGTGTGGAGGTCTGGCCTCGTCCCTGAACTGGCCTGCTAGCCTCCCCACGTCCCTTACTTTGGTTGCCTTGCAACTTAGGGCAGTCCCTGCGGTAGTGGCCCTTCTGGCCGCAGTGGTGACAGGTCCTGGACTCACCCAACGGACTTGGACAATCCTTGGCTGAGTGATCCATCTTACCACATCGAGTGCAGGCACCCATGGCCTTCCAGCACTCTCCACCGTGGTATCGTCCACACTTAGGGCACTCTGACCTACCACTTGAGGTTTTACCCTCCTCGGTCGAGTCCCTCTTCCTCTTCTTGTCACCACTCTGACCCGAGGATACCACCACACTCTTCAGCTTCTGCTTACCCTCCTCGGTGAGGTTGGTCTCCAGCAAGGCCATCCTCTCAACCAACTCAGAAACCGTGGGGAACTTACAAACAGAACAGTAGGTTCGAAGTTCCACCCTTAGGCCTCGGATGAACCTTCGGACTTGAACCTTCTCATCCTCCAGTTCTCTTCCCACATACCTTCTGAGTCGGTTGAACTCTTCTTCATACTCACGAACAGTCCTCCGTCCCTGAGTCAAGTCCAGGAACTTGGACTCCAAACGATCCCACGCCTCAGCAGGAAAGTACTTATGGTTGAACTCAACCTCAAAGTCAGCAAAATGCTCAATGGTGCCATTGGTACGCTTGTCCAAAGCTAACCACCAGTTATGTGCATCTCCCTCCAGGAAGTGTACTGCTATGTCCTTCTGGTAGTCCTCAGGACAACGCGTGGACTTGAAGTTCCGAACCAACCGGGTTCTCCACTCGTCCGCCTCCATAGGATCAACACTTCCAGCAAAGTGTTTGGTTCCCAACTTGGAGATATGCTCCAGCACCTTCAGGTAGTCCATACCATGCACTGGCCTGACCGGTGGGTCTATCTCAATCACCTCGGCCACACGGCCAGCACCAACATCGGTCACTCCAGCAGCAACCCGAACCGGGGGATTGGCCTGTCCTACGGACGAGTTCACCAATGGTGTGAACGCCTGTGTCAAGGAGGCTATCTGAGCTCCCATGACCTGCATAGCTTCCACCAAGCCCCTTATGGTCGGCTCAATGACCTCCTCAGCACCAGTGACCCGAACATTGTTTGCATCAACATTCTGGCCACTCCCAGCACCAACGTTGGATGACCCAGTATCTTCTCCATGGACTTGCTCTTGTTGCTCGTCCACATTAGTTTCATTAACCTCAGTAGGAAGAGTTGGACCCACTGGGAGTCCGGTGGCATTATCCACCTGCTCCACCAGAGCCGGTAGCACTGTGGTTGGAATGGTTCCAGCTGGTAACACTCCGGTCGGTTCAGCACCATCCTGCCCCACTGCTCCAGACGCCCCAGTCGCCTCCTTTCCTTTCCGAGATTTATACCTTCTTGTTCCCTTAGGAGTTACAAACACAAACAAAAGGTTAGTCCACAACTGAACACACACCTCAATCACTCCTAAGTTAATCAGTAGAAAAGATTACTTAGAACCCAACTATCTCACCATGAGTCCAAACGGCCAAGTGTGTGGTGAACCAATAACCCAACAAATCCTAGAATCAAGAATGCTCTGATACCAACTTGTAAGACCCGATCCTGGATTCCTCAATCCAACCAGACCGCGGCCTCACCAAACAATGCAACCAATTCCATCTTTCATATTCAAGTTCAAGTGTTAAATAATTCTAAGTCTTTTTCAGAGTTTTGAGGTTCCAACATTCACACTTAAACAATCAAGCATCAACTAATGAAAATAGATACTTCATAGATATTAACCAAGGTTCATACATCATTCATCATCCTAAATAATAGAATACATACTAGAATCGCATAAGTTCACAAGTTGCACAATAGGCTACAATAATCACACAATTTTCAGAATCAACCCAATCACCACACATCTTCCCATGGCCGCGGTCCTCATGGTGCTTTTCCCTTACCACGGTCCATTTCTGGTCCTGGATCCAACACAAACAACCACACAATCACAAGGTTAGATTACAAAACAAGAATCAAATCACATTGCATGGTCGGATCCAATCTAGTCAAGAACAATCATCAAAAATGTCAAATCTGACCCCTTTAAAAAGAGATCCAAATACCAAATAAAATTCATGATAATTCATGATAATTCAGAAGAAAAATATTCCCATAAACAGATTCAGAAGAATCGGCTCAGATCATAGTGATCTCGGCCATGAACAGCCCACACAAGAACAAGGGACTTTCATGGAAATTGGATCAGGCCAAGGCCTTAGGATCAATGAATCCTTTCCTGTAACAACATAAACCATCCCAAAGCACAACATATAAGAAGAAACAGAGTAGAAGAAGTCAGAGTAAGGAGTAGCCAATCGATCCAAACCGGCCAGGCTCACACGGCCATCATCCGCGGCCTTGTCCGGTTACTCTTGGCCACACCTCTCACCTTAGGAGTTCGGTCTCCAGGGGCGACTTCCTTCTCTTTCTCCTTTGCCTTCTCCTTGTCTTTCTGTCTCAAATCCATCCTCTTGATCACACGCCCAAACACACCAGGAACACTCAAGAACAATCTCTTGGATCAAATCGGCCGATCCAAAGTTTCTGTCTCTCTTTCTCTCTTGAATTTTCTCTGTGTTTCTCTCTGTGTGGAATGAGTAAAAACCGACCAGAATGATCAGAAATGAGAGAGAGAAGACGATTTAAACTGTCCCCAACCGCCTGGGCGAACAGTTACCAAAATCCCTTCCTTTCTTCCCAAAACCGTCCCATAACCGTCCCATAACCGCCCTTGGCGGTTTCTCCCCTTTTCTTCCTTTGGCAAATCGATCACTGAGCCTCAGCTCACACTCTGGGAGCTTGCCCGCTCCCTATCCCAAGCCTAAGACCCATTTGGTCGAACCGTCCTGCACCCGGACCATCGGCTCGCCCAGTAACCGTCCCGGACTCGCCCACACTGATCCGAACCAGAACGCACCGTTCACTGGATGGAGCTGACCCCCAGCTGTTCCCAGCTGATTGAGCTAGCCCACCAGCTCCTGTGAGCTGAACAGATCATGGTGAACTGATTACCAGCTGAACCGAGCTGATTGAACTCAAACCAACACTCGTCCAGCTGCCTAAACACTCACCCAGCCCCTTTACCCTTATTTCCATCGTATCCTGGTTAAGTCTCAGCTGACTGATGCCCTTAACCTTCATTCAGGGCCATGATACGCTTGTCTCAAGGTCTAATGACCTGACTGGTGCGTCTGCCCGCACCATGGCCCGTCCGGCCGATCCTATCTAGGATCGGGGACATGACAGGTTATCTTCGCTAGATCTCGGATCTCAACTATCATAGTTTTGATCTCGAGAGAGTGTCGATCGATGTGACTTGATGTACATCGACCGATACACCTTTGTAACGATCGACCGACAGAACGATAGTTGCATCGATCGACGGTTATTCTAGCGAGCTTTGCGAACGTGTTTAACTTGTTCTCTAACCTTCTCAGACCAACTGTCGTTGCGCCTGAGTTAGTTTAGATCGCGCAAATGGGTTCAGGTATTGAGGGGAAACGTTAGTTGGACTCAATTAATCCTAAGATCTAAAATGAGGGTGATCAATCTTAATTTTAGCATTAAGTTCATAAGCAATGAAAGAACAATCAAAACACCTTTTTAATAGTCATATTAGCAGTACATAATTTCAACCATGGTGAGAAACCTAAATCTAACAATTGGTTTACTCAAACTTATTCATGAGAGACAAAGTGATGATGGTGCGAAATAAAGTCAAATGAAACATAGAACACAAATAGATAGAGTAATAGAAATAAAGAAGTTCAAGATCTTCTATGTTTTTCAGTATCAGATCTATCTCTCCAATCCTAAGCTCTCCTAATGGTAGCCAAAATGCTCCATCTCCAAAACTAGGTCTTTGCAAGTGTCTGCCTAGAAATGATACAAAACCCTAGTACATATAGCATAACAGGCGGCTAGGGACTTAAGTTGTAAATAATAGATCTTCTGGGAAATGAAATCTTTTAATTTGCGATTTCATCCGTGTGACTGGGTATCGATCGATGCACATATATGTATGTCGATCGATGGTAAGTGATTATGATCGACCGATGTTGCTCTTCAAGCGTCGATCGATTTTCCTTGCGTAAAAGCATTCCAAAATGTCCCAAAAGTATCATTTCCTTTCATCAGGTGAATAAACCTGTATTTGCTTTGAAAAGACTTTAAAACATGATTAATACATCTTAGAACCTTTATATACCATGTATAAAAACGGGTGAAAATCATGGTATATCAACTCCCCCAGACTTATCATTTGAATTTTCCTCAAGTTAAACAAATGGACAATCTCTCTAGAAGAGGGTTGAAAACATCAGGGACTCACAGATTTGAAACATTGAAATTATCACCTCTATAATATTGCATTCCACATCTAAGGTTCCTTCTTACAGATATACATTATGCAATATCCTAGCTTAGCAACCAAAGTCATCTAGCCAACAATATTAACTAATCTTATTATCAATCTCCTCAACCAACCTCATTTCTTAATGTAAAAAGTGTAGGCTTTACCTTGTGAGTATCGATCACATGATGCAAGGATTTCAGACAAGTATCTGGAGCTGCAGGTTTCTCTCTCTCTAAATTTCTCTCTTAAGTCAAAGTCTGCTTCCATTGCAGGATCAGTGACCAAGATTGGACAGGCTTCCATAAATCAAAACTTAATGGTGGTTGCCACCAAGTTCTGTTCACTTCTTTTTTACCTATATCCAAGAGTTCTTTGCGAAAGCGAGCCTTGAAGATTGCCGCCTCCAAGTCCCGTTTCGAACTCTTTTATTGGAGTCTTTTATGAATCAAGCCTTAATGGTTTTAGCCACCAAGTCCTGTTCAGACTCATCCTAATTAGACAATAGATCTTATATATATATATATTTATTTTATTTTATTTTATTTTATTTTTATTTTTATTTTTATTTTTATTTTTATTTTTATTTTTATTTTTATTTTTATTTTTTGTGTACTCACTAACTAATCTAGAGTCGAAATTTAGAGAGAGAAAATGTGATAAATAACCTAAACCAGGCGTTACCTTCCAGCCTTGTCTGAAAAAAACCGATCCCATGTATACCAAGCCCCAAGACAAGCAGTGAAGTCAGGTTAGTGTTGGAGGTTAGCTTTGGTTCTTTCTAACAAGCTAGCAAGTGTGTATAGTTGACTGGTTGATCCACTTTAGCATCTATAGTATTATCTGCAGTCAGTAAATCTAGAATGGTGCTAGAAAGTGGTTAGACATTCAAGTAGAAATAATTTGTTCATAATCCCCTTCTTGACTCAATAAAATTATTTTTGAAAAGCTTTTTGACAAAAACTCCAGAAAGTGGTGTTAGTAACTACCTCCCCCAGACTTAAATTTCACCGACTCGGTGCAAAGTGTCCAAGGGTAGGTTAAAATCAAGTTAGATGTTTGAGAATGTTAGAGTGAGAATGAAGTACCTATCCGTACTACACATCGATCGATGTAATCCTCTCCATATTGATCGATGTTACTCGCCCAGAATCGATCGATGTAATCCTCTCCATATTGATCGATGGCGAAGCACAGAAATTTTTGCATGTGCTTGGAGTCAAACTCGAAGTTCCTTGCCTAATGTTAGCTCTGTTAGACAACCAAGCATAAAAAATAATAAGCATCCTCAAACATAAAATATAAGTTTAAAAACATAAATCCGACAAGTTCAGAAAATAAATAAACAAGTTCATAATAAGAGGAGAAGAGATAGAGATTTGAGGACTAGTCGGTGTCCTCATCAGTCGCCTCATCGTCCTCTGGGGAAAGGTCCCTGCATGCTGCTGTTGCTGGTGCCTGCGCTCCTGTGGCTCTCCTGCTCCGACAAGACACTCTAGCCTAGATGGCCTGAAGAGCGTCCACCACGAACCTCTGAAAGTCTCCCTGGTCATGCATATGGATTTCCGGTATGTTCGGGAAGTCGGGGAGAGGAGGTGCCTGTGCGTCCTGAGCTCTGGTGCGGCAAATGCTGGGAGGTCGGCGTGACATGTTCCGCGGGTTGCGGAGGAATGCCTCGTCTGACATGCATCGAAGCTGCTCCACGTTGTTGCCGAATTCAGTGATCCTCCTATCTGGTAGGGGTAGAAGGCGATGCTCATCGCGGATCCTGAAGCGCAAGAGTTTCCCTTCCTCGAGCCATAGCGAGTGCACCAAGTGCTGCTCGTCGAGGAAGGCGTGGTCGCGGTCGGCAGAGTGAGAGTCGAGGCGGATGCTGAGAAACTGGAAAATTGGGGTCAGAAGACTCCCAACTGTCTCCTTCTTGTTCTTACCCTTGCTGGTGAAGGGCTTCTTCTTCAGCTCCACCAAGTGCGCGGCAAAGAAAGCTCCGAGGTTCAGCCGGCTTACCTCGCCATCCTCGTCCAACTCAACCAAATCCACCACGCCATTCACTGCGCATAAAAGTAGTGTGAGCTCCTTTATCCTGACCTTGTTGGGCTCCATCTTGCAAACAAGTGTGTTTGCAAGGAGCCGGAGGAAGTAGCGAAGTGCAGGATGGCGGATGTCTGATAGCACGGCCCTGAATGTGTGAGAAAGGTGGGACCGTGTAAGAGGCGATGCTCTCATCGAAACCGTAGATGCGGCATGTAAGACCCGATCCCGGCCGGCTAGGCCGCGGTCGATGCCTCACGTCGCTTGGTCCACTTCCTGGCCGAACCTCTTAATTTTCGCCCTTTATTTATAATATCGCCTAAAGGCGAGGGCTAACTTAGATCTTAGCTAAAGACCTCCCTAGTCATTAATAGCCTAGATCCTTTCAACAGATACGCAGCGGATTATTCTGTAGTTAACCATTGGTCTAAAACCAATCTAACACTTGTCTGGTCGAATCACCTTAGCCTTGGTCAGTTTACTCAACTACCAATTAGCTTAAAGGTCAATCCTAAACCCAAACCAAGCCATACAATTCTGAGGTTCCATTCCCCTAAACCATTCTATCTAGATCTACATAAGTAAATGCTAGATCATACCTTTGCCACATCTATGGAGCTTATTAGCTCATCGGTCCTCCATTGACTCGAATTGCTCTTGCTTGACAGCTGGACCACGATCACTCAATGATCTTACTTAAGGTCCTTATCTTGATTCCTGCATCAAACAACTCCCCTAGGTACTTAGTCATTCAACCAACCATCCCCACAGACATAAGTAACCTTTGAGAAGTCTTTGAAAGGATAAGGGTTTGCATCTGGCCTTTCTCGGCTCATGCACACTCAAACATCCCCTTGCCATATAGGCAATAGTACCCAATCCATATTCTGGACTGACAAATCTCATTAGATCCTAAGTCAATCAACCAACCATCCTCACATGACTTGGAACTGATGAGTCATCATCTGGCCTGACCGGCTTTGGGACTTAACCCAAACAACATATATGATTTGTTCATACCAAACGATGCATTCCTTAATCAGATTAGTTCCGACACCTTGAACCATTATTCAGAGGTCAGGTCGTCCATACTTAACCATGATCAGATCTTACACGGCCTTCCTTGAACAATCACACTTAGGCTCAGTATCTATGGTCTACGACACATAGTACTAGCCATACACTTCGTCATGACTCTTAGCCAATCTCGAAGCTATCAACACCAAGGTTGATATCTAGAAGCATCACATCAATACTCTTACTCCAGCAACGTGACTATCCATACTAGTGCTCGGCCATCGAACCATCGTCATGAAATATGATCCGACCACCAGACTTGATAAGCCATCGTCTACTTAGCAGGTACTGATATAACCGGCCTTCCATTGCCATCATGTGGGTCTACGCCCAACATAATGCATATGGCGCCTATCCTACTCACCAACCCAAGGTTTATTGTAAGATATCCCACTTAGCCTTTGCGGCTAAAGCCATCCAACCATAGCCGGATCATCCATAGTCCCGTCTAACCGTCTGGTTAAGATCTAGGTGCGATCGACCAGTTATAAGTCTGGCCCAAAGGCTCACGGACCTTCTTACCTGATCCGACCCAAAGCCTGGATCCATACCAGAGAGTAAGGCCCAAGACCAAACCGGATTGCCTTGCAACCAATCAGACCTTGCGACACAACACTCCGGTTAAACTAACCGTCCATCCGTTTGACTATGCAGCCGCGGACTGTCCACTTGGTTTGGCCTAAGCCTTGAACCAATGGCACCGTTTGGAACTCACAACCTTTGGGAACTAGTACCCTTTGGACACTCGTGCCTCTTGGCAACCCATGACCCTTGGCAACTCGCACCCATTCAGATGTTCCAACCGTTCGACCTAACTGTTTGTATGGACTGTCTGGTCTGTACGTGTGTCCGGCCTATGGCAAAAAGACCACGCCTTAACCTACACAAGTCATGAACCATTGTGACTGTTCAGGGAAGGGTTGCAACCGTTGAGAACAGAATAAAACCGCCCCTATCCAATCAGATCACCTGAGGCCGGTTTAGACCATGCGCGCGCCTAACTCGACGGTTATGGACCGCGACCGCATTACTCAACCAGAACCACGGTTATAACCAATCCCAACATATCCACAAGGCCACGCCAATTTACAGGAGTAGAAGAAGAATTGGATGAAAAGAATGAGAAGAATATGACACAATCCAAACGCCCATGGCTAGACCGGTTCGGACTGTCCGATTGTCTTAGCCGATGAGTCGGTGGTTACCCCACTGACCCTATCTGACTGAACCACGGCTTTGGAGTCCTTCTCCAGACCTTTCTCTATGCTTTGGGTATTCATAACCACACGGCCTCCTCTCTCCCAAACCGTTCTCCTTGCCGGAGATACAAAACCACCACGACCGGCCCTTTTCCGGCCGATCTCTTGGCCGGTACTCTCTCTCTCTCTCTCTCTACGTTTTTCTATGAGCATTTTACTCTGGAATTGGATAATGAAACCAACAGGAGAGGCCCATATTTATAGAAAACGAGGGGGTAAGTCTTGCCCCACGAACAGGCACGACTTGCTAGCGAACAGGCACCATCGGCCAAGGGTTGTGCCCTCTAGGCCACTTGCATCCCATCGCCCTTTCTGATTGGGTTTGGGGTCGGTCATAAGCCTAACCCACGCCCCAAGCCTCCTGGACTTAGCCCACGGCCTTGTCCAAAGACCCAACAGCCCATGGCCTCATGGCCGGACCTCACAGCCCGCCACTGACCCGGACCCGGACCATCGACCTAAAGCCCGAACAGTCCGTCTAGCTGAGATGAGCTGACTCTCAGCTGTCTCAGCTGAGTGAGCTAGTAGTTCAGCTAGTGGAGCTGACTTAGTAGGGACTGAGCTGGAGTGAACTAAACCTAGCTTCGTTGAGCTGGTCGAGCTACTCGTCTACTTCGTCCAGTTACCGTCTTACTCGTCCTAGCTGTCTCTTAGCTTATATAAGGTTAAGTCTAAGTTTCCTTATGTTCTTAACCTTCTTTTTCGACCATGGAACACTTGCCTTGATGTCCTAAGACTGGCTGGTACGTTTCCTCGAACCATGGCCGTCCTCACAATCCTTTCCAGGATTGGGGGCGTGACACGGCAGAGCTCGGAGATAGTGATCCTGTAGCATGTCCCTCTGGCGAAGAAGGTCAAAGTGCCATCTCCCGCTACCCTCACAGCTGAAGTTCTGTAGGTGACCTCGACAGTGGCCATGAACTGGCGGACGAGATCGGGGTAGAGGTCGTAAGCGCAAGTGGGCATGGTACCGAGTCCTAGCTGTGTGATCATGTCCTTAATATCTCCCTCGATCCCGAGCTTCTTCAAGATGGGTCGGTCGAGGAATTTGGTGGGCTCGATAGAGATTCCTAGCCAGACATTGTAGAAGAGGCTGTCGTAGTCGTCCCAGTCATCGGACAGAGGACGCTGACGGCACTCGTTGCTGCTGATCGCTGCCTTAGGATCAGCATAGCCCGGGACATCGAATGGTGTGTTTTCGGCGCGAGGCCATGGATGACGCTGTGGGTTGGAGGAGCTGCTAGTCTCGTCGAAACTCCTTTTCGACCTATGTTCTCTGTTTCGTGCGTTTGTCTCTGAACTGCTTATCTGAAACCAAGAAGAAAAGAAGGTTAGCATTGTCGATAAAATGTAATATTGATCGATGGGTTATACTGAACATCGATCGATATCGTCGTGTCGGAAAAATCGGACAAGAGAGCATCGGTCGATGCGAACAAGTTCATATCGACCGATGTCGAATCCCGAAACCTACAAAATCACTCAACTCCAAATCGCGTTTATACGAATCAAAAGGCATGGAAATCACAAACCGAACTCTAGATAAGCAATATGAACTACAAAAACATCTCTCAATCACACTAAATCAAGCGTTCTAATCCAACTCAAAACGAAAATCCTAATTTTCGAAAAATTTAAAATTTCGAGTGCATACCTTGAATGTTGATTTCGGGAGTGGATTTAACAGTTACAGAGTGCAAAATCGAGTGGATTTCGGCGAAGAACGGACAAAATCCGTCAAGAATCGAGAGAGAAAATGGGTGTTTTTGTTTTCGGTTTCGTTTGTGAGTGTGGAAGAGGAAGTGGGCTGATATCAAGTGAAATTAGTCTTAAAACCGTCGATATGCCCGCATCGATCGATGGCAATAATGCCTCGTCGATCGATGTCCTCTTTAAAGACAGATTCTAATTTCTAATTTTTCTAAATAATGCTAATATTAAGAAATACAGAAATTACTATTAATTACTAGTAAATATAATTTATTAATTTTAATTAATGATTTTTTTTTTATAAAAAAATGGGTTGCCTCCCATTCAGCACTTAATTTTTATGTGTTTAGCTCGACTTCCTGATTAAACTAATTATCAGGTTCATACAGCACTATGGGCACCTTCGCTGGTGATTTTGCCCAATAATGCTTAACTCGTTGGCCATTCACTGTAAATTCCTGGCCTTTATCATTTTGTAAGGTGATAGCTCCGGAGGGTTGAACGTCCGTTACGGTGAAGGGTCCAGACCAATGGGATTTTAGCTTTCCAGGAAATAAAGTTAATCGAGAGTTATAAAGGAGGACTTGATCATCCGGCTCGAAGTGCCGGGATATGATCTTTTTATCGTGATAAGCTTTAGTCCTTTCTTTATAGATTTTTGAATTTTCAAAAGCTAAATGTCTGATTTCATCAAACTCGTTAAGCTGGATGAGTCTCCTTTCTGCAGCTGGTTTGATATCAAAGTTCAAATTTTGGTAGCCCAAGCTGCTTTATGTTCCAGTTCGACTGGTAGATGACATGATTTGCCATAAAGGAGGTGGAATGGTGTTGTTCCTAATGGTGTTTTGTAGGCGGTCCTGTAGGCCCAAAGTGCATTATCTAGTTTCCTAGACCAATCTTTTCTGGAGGTTCCTACAGTTTTCTCTAAGATTTACTTAATTTGCCGGCTAGAGACTTCTACTTGTCCTAGTTTGTGGGTGGTAAGGTGTAGCTACTCTATGATGAACACCATTCTTTTTAAGCAATCTATCAAAGATTTTGTTAATGAAATGAGTTCCACCGTCACTAATGACTACTCTTGGAACTCCAAATCTTGGAAAGATTATACTTTTGAAGAGTTTAATAACCACAGATGCGTCATTGGTAGGTGAAGCTACTGCTTCGACCCATTTGGATACGTAGTCTACAGCGACTAGTATATATTTGTTTCCATATGAAGACGGGAAAGGTCCCATAAAATCGATACCCCAGCAATCAAAGACTTCAACTTCAAGAATGAACTTCTGTTTCATTTCACGTCTTTTGCTGATTTTTCCACATCTTTGGCATCTGTCACATTGGGTTATAAATGCATGGACATCGCGAAAAATGGTTGGCCACCAAAATCCTGCTTGGAGAATTTTCGAAACCGTTTTAAAGGTAGCGGAATGTCCTGCATAATCAGCTCTGTGACATTGGTAAATAATGTCTGGAATTTCAGCTTCGGATACGCATCGTCTGTATATGCCATCAGAACAATGCTTATAGAGGTAAGGTTCATCCCAATGAAAGCGTCTTACTTCTCTGAAAAATTTCTTCCTCATATATCCCTTGAGTTCGTCTGGCTCGACCTCAGCTGCCAAATAGTTAACTATGTCGGCATACCAGGGTCGGTTATCCGAGTTTCTACCAATTGCATTTACCTCCCGTTGTGATAATTCCTCAGGTGTGAGATTAATCTTATCACCGGAAACATTAACTTGTAAACTGAAGTTGATATCAATGAACGGGGGTTCGTGATTTTGGTTATCGGGGAGATGAGAAATTACATCAGTCTCGTCATCGATCGATGTATCACAAAGTGAATCGACCGATATGCCATCTCTCTCATCGATCGATAGATCTTCAGATGTGAGAGATATTTGACTGACGAAAGATGTATCTATGTGTGCAACATTCTCTATGGGAAAGAAATCGTCTATAGGGACATCATCCTCTATCCTTATCCTAGAAAGATGGTCAGCGACTCCATTATCTACTCCTCTCTTATCCTTAATCTCAATGTCAAACTCTTGGAGTAGTAGAATCCAGCGTATGAGTCGAGGTTTAGCATCTTTCTTTTGCATTAAATATTTGATGGCAGCGTGATCAGTGTGAACTATCACTCGTGAGCCAATCAAGTATTGACGGAATTTTTCAAAAGCGTAAACTACAGCTAATAGTTCCTTTTCTGTTGTTGCATAATTCTGTTGTGCTTCATCAAGCGTGCGGCTGGCGTAGTAAATGGCATGTAGCTTTTTATCTCTCCTTTGGCCTAGAACTGCTCCAATTGCGAAATCACTCGCATCGCACATGATTTCGAAAGGAAGATTCCAGTCGGGGGCATGTACTACGGGGGCAGTGATAAGGGATTTCTTTAAATCTTCAAAATCTTTCATGCATTCGGGGGTAAAATCGAATTTAATATCCTTGCATAGTAGGTTATTTAAAGGTCTAGCGATTTTGCTGAAGTCCAGTATAAATCTCCTGTAAAATAGGGTGTGTTCGAGAAAACTTCGCACATCCTTAACAGTTTTGGGTGGGGGTAAACTGGTCATTACTTCAATCTTAGCTCTATCGACCTCTATTCCAGCAGCGGAAACCCTATGTCCTAACACTATCCCATCGTTTACCATGAAATGGCATTTTTCCCAGTTTAGGACAAGGTTCTTTTCTTCGCATCTTTCCAATACTTTGCATAAATTGTCGAGGCAACTCTTAAAATCTGATCCATAGACTGAAAAATCATCCATGAATACCTCCATGAAGTCCTCGATCATATCCGTAAAGATTGACATCATACAACGTTGGAAAGTAGAGGGGGCGTTACATAGACCAAATGGCATTCTGCGATATGCGAAAGTTCCGTAGGGGCATGTAAACGTTGTCTTTTCTTGATCATCCGGGTGTATAGGAATTTGGAAAAATCCGGAATATCCATCAAGAAAACAGTAATACTGGTGATTAGCTAATCTCTCCAGCATCTGATCAATAAAGGGAAGGGGAAAATGGTCTTTCCTAGTAGTGGCATTCAATTTCCTATAATCAATGCACATCCGATCACCAGTAACGGTACGAGTCAGAATGAGTTCGACCTTTTCATTCTTCACTACAGTGATACCTCCCTTTTTGGGTACAACATGTACGGGGCTTACCCATTTACTATCCGAAATAGGGTAAATAACTCCAGCATCAAGGAGTTTTATAATTTCCTTTTTAACTACTTCCTTTAGATTCGGATTTAATCTCCTTTGCTGTTCTATTGACGTTTTAGCGTCATCTTCCAAGTTAATCCGATGCATGCAAAGATCGGGAGAGATTCCAGGAATGTCATCGAGAGAATACCCGATCGCTTTCCTGTACTTGCGTAATTTATTCAGCAATAAAGCAAGTTCTCCGCTAGTGAGATTGGCGTTGACAATAACAGGGTAGGACTGGTCATAAAGGTAAGCGTACTTAAGACCGCTGGGTAGAGGTTTTAATTCTACCTTTGGTGCTTTATCTTTAGACCAATTTGATTGCGAGGGAGGTTGTCGATCGACGGTATCTTGAAGGTATCGATCGATGACAACTCCAGAATCGTCATTCTCTTCTACGTTTGCAACTTCGATGCTAGCGTCCATTAGTCGCATGTAATCGTCTGTCCTATCTGATATGCTGAAAACTTTATTTTCCACATGGTTAAGGGTGTCTTCTAAGGGGTTGTCTGAACACATGTTTATGAAAGAGTCTCTTTCATCCTCAGAAACGTTTTCCACGTAGAAGGCCTGGTCATCTATTAGGGGTCGCTTAATCAGTTTCTCCATATCAAAAGTCATCGAGATATCCCCTATGTTAAAATTAATTCGTCCTTCTTTGACGTCAATTATTGCTCCAGCTGTAGCTAGGAATGGCCGACCCAGAATGAGGGGGTCTTTGGGTTCTTGTCTGTATTTCAACACAACAAAATCCGTAGGCACGATGCAATCGTTAATCTTTATGGGAACATCTTCGAGAATTCCTTCGGGTACCCTAATAGATCTAACGTCACTTCAACAGAGTAAGGCATAAGGTTCACGCTAGAGCCGAGGTCACATAATGATCTAGGGAAGCGCGTGTTTTCTATTTTACAATATAGGACGAAACTACCAGGATCTGATCTCTTCGTTGGAGTTTCTCCTTTAATCATAGCACTTACTTCTTCTGAAATCATCATCACGCTATGTTCTGCGATTGGATAGTTTGGAGATGTCATATCCTTTATGTACTTCTTAATTGAAGGTGCTATTTTTATAGCATCACTAAGGGACATCACGACAGTAATCTTATCTAAGGCTTTCTTGCAGATTGCGTTTTCTAATGATTTCTTAGTTTGCGTTTTAGGAGGAAAAGGGGGTAAAGTTCTATAGACTCTTTCAATTATGGGCTCGGGTTGAGTAGACCGTCGATCGACGGGTTTTTCAGGTTGTCGATCGATGATAGGTGTTTTGGGTCGATCGACGTCAGTTCCGTACTGTCGACCGATTTCATCCTCAATCTATGTATCTTCTTCTAGTTCTAAGTCTATTGCATTTTCCTTAGTCTTTTTAGCGGTGGTTTTCCGGTTCTCTTGAGATGGATTTTGGTCAAGATCGTTAAAAAGAATAGGATGAGAGTTGCTTTTCCCGGTCTTGTCAGCGTCGTAAGGCTTTCCAACATCTGAATTATTCCTCGTATCTGCTGCGAGGTTTATCCCGCTGCGCAGCATTACGGCACTGACTTGACGTCTTGGGTTTAGATCAGTTCTTCCGGGAAGACATCCAGCGTCTCTCTTTATGGCAGTTGCAATCTCAGCTACTTGACCTTCTAATTTTTGGATTAGTTCTCCTAAAGAATCTGCTTTCTCCATCAATTCTCCGTAAACCACATTTATCTTTCCGTAAAATTGCGATATTGTCTTACGGTTGCCAGTAAGAGCTTGTCTGATATTGAACCTCTCTCTTCCGGTACGTGATTTTAAAGCAGTGTCATAAGCTTGGGTAAAGCTCTCGACATGAAGCACAGAGTAGGGATCAGAGCAGTTCGTTTCTTCATCCGTAATCATCGGTGTCAGACAAAGCGTTGTCGTCGATCTGGTCTATATCAGATCGGTGTTTGTTTTGAAGAAAGGAATGAAGGGATTTAAGGGAATTCTTAATTTCTATTAAATCAGAATTGTCTTTTGGACTTGTAGTTTTTTCTATCTCTTCATCCATCTTTTCATAGGATCTTCCCGTTGTCATCTTCGGGATTCCTAGTGATGAAATTTCCATCACTCGCTGTATCGAGTGTGGTTTTATAGCTCAAATTAACACCTCCATAAAAGATGTTAAGAAGTTGTGGTTCTGAATAACCATGATGGGGACATTCAAGTTCATAGCCTCTGAATCTTCCCCAAGCGTTTTTAAATGATTCGCGTGGACCTTGGCGAAATGTAGAAATTTGTTTTCTTACTTCCCAGTAGCGTTCATCAGTGAAAAATTCTCTAAGGAAAGCTCTTCTAATCTCTTCCCAACAAGTGAGTGATCCTGTTCCCAAACAGTTTAACCACCTGAGGGCTTCTCCTTCTAGGGAGAATGAGAATAGTTTGCAACAATCATATTCATCTGGTATTAATTCTTCCAAAGTTTCAATGTGATCTTGTGGGTGTTCTGGGAGGGATCCACGGAATGGGTTTTGACGAACCATACGGTAGTAATCTGCGTTAAACTTAGATTTCTTGGTATCGTCTCCTGGTATTTTAATAGCGGACCTATTCCAATAGGTCCTACCAGGATCAAGGTAGTCTTGTATGGACAATTTTATATCTTCACCTTTAGTTAAGGTGGAATTTTCCTTAACAGCGATTTCAGTCCCCTGTTCAGTTTGGCTAGTTTCATTGCTCGTTTGACCATTTAGTTCAGTTTGGACTACTTTCCCATTAGCAGGCTTGGTAAGAGAAAACTTACCTGCTTCCGGCTGGGCGGTATCGATCGATGTTGGAAGCTCCGTATCGGTCGATTCTTCTGACTCATCGTCGCTCGATGGAAACGTGTCTCCGTTGATCGATGGTTGGTCGCGCTCTATGTTCTCCATTCTTTATGTCTGAGTAACAGATTAAGAAAGAAAACTTTAGCAAGATTTTCGTAACAAGTCTATACTAAATTCTAAATTAAATCTAATGGTAATAAGAAAGAGTCCCCGGCAACGGCGCCAAATTTGATATCACTCAAATTACCCTAAAGAGTGTTACAATCATCAAACGTGGTTCAGACGTAGTGCTTAGGGATCAAATCCACAGAGACTCTAGGATTACTCAACAGACTTAAATAATTAGAAATGAAGATAGACTAAAAGGTTTTAATAGTTTTAAAAGCACTAAATGATAAACCGAAAACAATAGTGATTCAATAGATTGAATTGAAGTGGTTTCAAGATTGGGAAAGCAGCCAGATTCAGGCAATTCTCAGGTGTAAAATGTATGCACTTAGTTTAGACTAAACATATATTTAACCGGATAGGTTATCTTCGCTAGATCTCGGATCTCAACTGTCGTATTTTTATCTCGAGAGAGTGTAGATCGATTTGACTTGATGTACATCGACCGATACACCTTTGTAACGATCGACCGACAAAACGATAGTTGCGTCGATCGACGGTTATTCTAGCGAGCTTTGCGAACGGGTTTAACTTGTTCTCTAACCTTCTCATACCAACTGTCGTTGCGCCTGAGTTAGTTTAGATCACGCAAATGGGTTCAGGTATTGAGGGGAAACGGTTAGTTGGACTCAATTAATCCTAAGATCTAAAATGAAGGTGATCAATCTTAATTTTAGCATTAAGTTCATAAGCAATGAAAGAACAATCAAAACACCTTTTTAATAGTCATATTAGCAGTACATAATTTCAACCATGGTGAGAAACCTAAATCTAACAATTTGTTTACTCAAACTTATTCATGAGAGACAAAGTCATGATGGTGCGAAATAAACTAAAATGAAACATAGAACACAAATAGATAGAGTAATAGAAATAAAGGAGTTCAAGATCTTCTCTGTTTTGCAGTATCAGATCTATCTCTCCAATCCTAAGCTCTCATAATGGTAGCCAAAATGCTCCTTCTCCAAAACTAGGTCTTTGCAAGTGTCTGCCTAGAAATGATACAAAACCCTAGTACATATAGCCTAACAGGCGGCTAGGGACTTAAGTTGTAAATAATAGATCTTCTGGGAAATGAAATCTTTTAATTTGCGATTTCATCCGTGAGACTGGGTATCGATCGATGCACATATATGTATGTCGATCGATGGTAAGTGATTATGATCGACCGATGTTGCTTTTCAAGCGTCGATCGATTTTCCTTGCGTAAAAGCATTCCAAAATGTCCCAAAAGTATCATTTCCTTTCATCAGGTGAATAAACCTGTATTTGCTTTGAAAAGACTCTAAAACATGATTAATACATCTTAAAACCTTTATATACCATGTATAAAAACGGGTGAAAATCATGGTACATCACTGGCCCTTCCCTTGGACTGTTTGGGTGATTTTGGCCCACGTGCGCTGTCTGTTCAGTACACACAGGACGTCCGTGGGTGTCTGTCAGCACACACATGACGTCTGTAGCTGTCTGTGGCTGTCCGTTAGCACACACAGAACGTCCGTGGCTGTCCGTGTGTCTCTGTGTGTGTCCATTTGTGTCTGTCAGCACACACAGGACGTCCGTGGGTGTCCGTCAGCACACACAAGACTTCCGTGTGTGTCCGCCAGCACACACAGGTCGTCTGTGGCTGTCTGTGTGTGTCCGTCAGCACACACAGGACGTCCGTGGCTGTCCATCAGTACATATATCAGCATGCTGGACATTGGACTCAGCACGCTGGACCTACCTGTGGACTGTTCGGGTGATTTTGGCCCACGTGGGCTGTCTGTTCAGTACACACAGGACGTCTGTGTGTCCGTCAGCACACACAAGACGTCTGTGTGTGTCCGTCAGCACACACAGGACGTCCGTGGCTGTCCGTCAGCACATACAGGACATCTATGGCTCTCCGTGTGTGTCCGTCAGCACACACATGACGTTCGTGGCTGTCCATCAGTACACATATCAGCACGTTGGTCCTTGGACTCAGCACGCTGATCCTTCCCGTGGACTGTTCGGGTGATTTTGGCCCACGTGGGCTGTCAGTTCAGTACACACAGGACGTCCGTGGGTGTCCGCCAGCACACACAGGACATCCGTGGCTGTCCGTGTGTGTCCGTCTGTATCCATCAGCACACGCAGGACGTCCGTGGCTGTCCATCAGTACACATACAGCACAATGGTCCTTGGACTCAACACGCTGGCCCTTCCCGTGGACTGTTCGGGCCCACGTGGGCTGTCTGTTCAGTACACACAGGACGTCCGTGGGTGTCCGCCAGCACACACAGGACGTCTATGGCTGTCCGTGTGTGTCCGTCTGTGTCCGTCAGCACACACAAGACGTCCGTGGCTATCCATCAGTACAAATATCAGCACGTTGGCCCTTGGACTCAGCACGCTGGCCCTTCCTGTATACTGTTCGGGTGATTTTGGCCCACGTGGGCTGTCTGTTCAACACAGACAGGACGTCCGTTGGTGTCCGTCAGCACACACAGCACGTCTGTGGCTGTACGTGGGTGTACGTCAACACACACAGGACGTCCGTGGCTGTCCATCAGTACTCATATCAGCACGTTGGTCCTTGGACTCAGCACGCTGACCCTTGCCCTTCCCGTGGACTGTTCGGGTGAAAATCATGGTATATCACTGGCCCTTCCCGTGGACTGTTCGGGTGATTTTGGCCACGTGGGCTGTCTGTTCAGTACACACAGGACGTCCATGGGTGTCCACCAGCACACACAAGACGTCTGTTTCTGTCTGTGTGTGTCCGTCAGCACACACAGGACGTCCGTGGCTGTCCATCAGTACACATATCAGCACGCTGGTCCTTGGACTCAGCACGCTGGCCCTTCCTGTGGACTGTTCGGGTGATTTTGGCCCATGTGGGCTGTCTGTTCAGTACACACAGGACGTCTGTGTGTGTCCGTCAGCACAAACAGGACGTCCGTGTGTGTCCGTCAGCACACACAGGACGTCTGTGGCCGTCCGTCAGCACACACAGAACGTCCGTGGCTGTCCATCAGTACACATATCAGCACGCTGATTTTGGACAACCATTGACTGTCCGTTAACTGCCGATCAGTACATATATCAACACGCTGACCACACATATCAGCATGCTCGTCCTTCCCATGGACTGTTTGTGTACTGATTTTGGACAACTGATGCACCATGTCAGTACACATATCAGCATGCTGGCCCTTTTCGTGAACTGTTCGTGCACTGTTCTGGATATGAGCTCTAGTTTTGATGGACTGGACTGTCCAAGTCAGTCTGATTGATGCTAGCCCGAGTTCTAATGAACTGATGCTCCAAGTGTACTTATGCTGGCTCGACTTTTCATAATCCCACCAAGTGTTAACATTTTTCCCTTGGTTTTTATTGTGGTATGATCGAGGCCAAGCGTACTGAAGGGCAAGCGTACTGAAGGGATGAATGAAAACTCTTTTGGGTTTTAATGCTCCCAACAGGATGCTTTTGGCCGAGACTTGTGCACATGCGGGCTGCATTTCATCGGCCAATCTGAAAAATTAGGGTGAGAGTGAATTTCAATAAGTAAAAATCTCGAACCTCCGACGACGTCTTCTTATATACTTGAATTTTTTTGGATTTTTTGTTTTTAACGTTTTGGGGCGGAACGTGTGATTGGAAAGCGGGAGGGTCGAATCTTAGTGACAAAGGGCTGAATCTCAGTGGATCGTGGCAGCAAGGCCACTCTGCCACTTACACCCGTCGCGTATTTAAGTCATCTGCAAAGGATTCTACCCGCCGCTCGGTGGTAATTATAATTCAAGGTGGTCCGAATGGCACTTCCGCCGAAGGGATTTAGCCAACGACACGTTCCTTTGGGAGCCGAAGCTCCTAATGAGGGTCGGCAATCGGGCGGCAGGCACATGCGTCGTTTCTAGCCCAGATTCTGACTTAGAGGCGTTCAGTGATAATCCAGCACACGGTAACTTCGCACCACTGGCTTTTCAACGAAGCGCGATGACCAATTGTGCGAATCAACGGTTTCTCTTGTACTAGGTTGAATTACTATTGTGACGCAGGCATCAGTAGGGTAAAACTAACCAGTCTCACGACGGTCTAAACCCAGCTCACGTTCCCTATTGGTGGGTGAACAATCCAACACTTGGTGAATTCTGCTTCACAATGATAGGAAGAGCCGACATCGAAGGATCAAAAAGTAACGTCGCTATGAACGCTTGGCTGCCACAAGCCAGGATCGAAAGGCCATGCTTTCACGGTTTGTATTCGTACTAAAATCAGAATCAAACGAGCTTTTACCCTTTTGTTCCACACAATATTTCTGTTGTCGTTGAGCTCATCTTAGGACACCTGCGTTATCTTTTAACAGATGTGCCGCCCCAGCCAAACTCCCCACCTGACAATGTCCTCCGCCCGGATTGACCCACCGAAGCGAGTCTTGGGTCTAAAAGAAGGGGTTGTTACCCCGCCTCAGATTCACGGAGTAAGTAAAATAACGTTAAAAGTACTTGCGCCGGAGCTCCCACTTATTCTACACCTCTCAAGTCATTTCACAAAGCCGGACTAGAGTCAAGCTCAACAGGGTCTTCTTTCCATGCTGATTCTGCCAAGCCCGTTCCCTTGGCTGTGGTTTTGCTGGATAGTCGACAGGGACAGTGGGAATCTCGTTAATCCATTCATGCGCGTCACTAATTAGATTACGAGGCATTTGGCTACCTTAAGAGAGTAATAGTTACTCTCGCCATTTACCCGCGCTTGGTTTAATTTCTTCACTTTGATATTCAGAGCACTGGGCAGAAATCACATTGCATTAGCATCCGCAGGGACCATCACAATGCTTTGTATTAATTAAACATTCTGATTTCCCTTGTCCGTACCAGTTCTGAGTTGGCTGTTCGACGCTCGGGGAAAGATCCCGAAAGAGCCATTCCTAGTTCATCCCCCGATTAACACGAGGCGGTCCGCTCTCGCCACGTTAGCAGCTCAAGCAGCCCGCCAACAGTCAACGGGTTTGGAACTAGGACCCCCAATCCCAGCCCTCAGAGCCAATCCTTTTCCCGAAGTTACGGATCCATTTTTCCAACTTCCCTTGCCTACATTGTTCTATCGACCAGAGGCTGTTCACCTTGGTGACCTGTAACATCCGCGATCCTGGATAAGGACCGTCGGGATGGCCATGGTGCGAGGAAACGAACCAGCCAGTTTTAAGACCTTAAGGCTAGCGTTCCATGGCCAAGATAGATGGTTAAGGACGTCATGATGCTGAGACTTAACCTTATAAGAGAAAGAAGTCAGCTAGGATAAGCTGTACAGAAGCTGGGCGATGCATACGGGAAGCTCGATCAGCTAGACGTAGCTCGGTCAACCTCAGCCTTGCTCATTCCAACTTAAGTAAGCTCATGTCAGCTCGACGGACTGGTCAGGTTTTGGGCCGATGGTCTGGGTCCGGGTCAGTGGCGGGCCAGGAGGTCCGGCCATGTGGTCCATGAGTCGTTGGCTCTTGTGGGCAGGCCGTGGGCTTGGGTACCAAGCCTGGGCTTAGGTTGGACGTGCCTATAAGGTCTGGAACCTTCCATTTCCGAACAGGTACGATCTGAACCGTTGATTGTAATCGATGGCCAAGATCTGTCCCAAAAGGATGCTTCAAAGGGATGTGTCCCTTTGCACATGACCTTTGGTTGCCTATATAAAGGATGCACGACAAGAGGTCAATTCATTCATTCTGATTCAGTCTCTGTAACGCCCGAATCCGGCATCTCGACGAAACTGGACGCGGTTGCTACTTAATCAATTTCTTTGCTGGTTTGATTCATTTTTAAGTCTTTCCTTTACTAAGTCAAGTTCGAATCTGAGGTTCTAAAACAATTGAACAGATAGCACAGCGGAATATAAATGTGTATTAAATGTATTACTTAGAAACATGATATCCAATACACAACTTCTTAATTGTTTCATAGACAATCACTTGCTCATCCCTAGCATCATCTAACCACACGTTACACAGCCTCTCACTGACCGAGCCTTTACGGCTCCTTGGCTTGACCAGAACTATCCTTAGTTCCTGAAACCACAACCATATAAGCATTAATCATAACCGAGAATAGAACTGGTCGATTCTACAATGCTTGGCTTGGTTCCTAGAACACAGATAAACTTCAGACAATATACTTATAAAAAGATAAGAACCTGCCTACCAAATCCTAAGTCATTCAACCAACAACCCCTTGACTTAGAATCAGATAGACAGTCCAGAATAGATAAACAGAACACACGAACAGTCCGGATCGTCCCAAAGACCAATCCGTCCATCCGGATAGAATCTAGGTGCGACTGGCCTAGTTGAAGTCCGACTCAATGGCCCAATGGACTTCCTTACCTGATCCGGCCTTGGGCCTGGATCCAACGACCAAGTAAGCCTCACGCCCAATCTGGTTAGGCCAAACGACCGATCGGACCTTGCGACTCTTACCCTGGCTTTGACGAACTGTGTACTTGTCCCAACGGACAAGACATGGTCTGATCCCTTAAGGAACATACACGACCTGTCTCAACAGGCACAGTTTGGAACATGCACCCCTTCGGTCCTTGGTACCTCTTGGTCCTTGTACCTCTTGGTCCTCGTACCTCTTGATGTTCGTAACCCTTGGTTACTTACATCCTTTGCCAACTCACAACCTTTGGAACTCGTGACCTTTGGTAACTCACAACCCTTGGTAACTCGTGTCCTTTGGCCACTCGTGCCTCTTGGGACATGACCAACCGTTTAGCCCAACCGCCCAGTCTATGGTGCGATTCAAACCGACCGTCTAACCGACCAGCGTTTAGGTTAGCGGTTTGGTTATGACCGGCCAAGTCTAGGGACGTGTCCCTTGGACTGAACCAACATAACTCTTCGTGTATAATCAGAAAGAAGAGAAAGGACCGGATAGAAACAAGAAGAGGAGGAGCGGTTAGGTCTAATGAACCTACCAGAGCCGCAGTGTGATCACAAGGACCGTCCGTTCGGTCTGATGCGGCCAAAGCCCACCACATACCTTCTGAACCGTGCCAGGGTTCTCCATGCTCTTCTCCTGCTCTCGGTCTCCCATACTTGATCGGAGGTTTCTTCTCAAACGATCAGATCGCCGGAAACCTAACCACCACACAAATGGCCTTGCTTTGGCCGGAAACTCTCTCTCTCTCTCTACGATTTCTCTGAGTATTTTTACTCTGGATTGGATGAATGAAATCGACAGAGAGGACCCCATATTTATAGAAAACGTGGGGGTAAGTCTTGCCCCACGAACAGGCATGACTGGCCAGCGGATGGGCACAATTGGCCAAGGGTTACACCCTCTCGGCCGCATGCGTCCCTTCGCCAATACCGCATGGGTTTGGGTCGGACAGAGGCCCAAGGCCTTACCCAATCCCTCTGGATTTAGCCCATGTCCTTGTCCCAAGCCCCAACGGTCCATGGCCTTATTGCCGGACCCCCATGGCCCGCCACCAGTCCAGACCTGGAGCATCAGACCGAAACCCGAACAGTCTGTCCCGCTGAGATGAGCTGACTCCCAGCTGCCTCAGCTGAGTGAGCTAGTAGTTCATCTAGTGGAGGTGACTAAGTAGTGGCCGAGCTGGAGTGAGCTTAACCTAACTCCGTTGAGCTGGTCGAGCTACCTGTTCCATCCGTCCAGCTACCGTCTTACTCGTCCTAGCTAACTCCGACTTGTGTAAGGTTAAGTCTAAATTTCCTTACGTCATTAACCTTCTTATCTGGCCATGGAACGCTTGTCTTGATGTCCTAAGACTGACTAGTACGTTTCCTCGAACCATGGCCGTCCCAATGATCCTATTCAGGATCCGGGATGTTACAAGTCTCCCCCCCTAGCAATGGATTCGTCCTCGAATCTGAGTAATGCGTTTAATCCAACACAAACTGGTCAAACCATTTTGGAAACTCGGCCTTTATCCTGGCCTCCGTCTCCCAAGTGGTCTCTTCTCGACCATTACAATCCCAAATGACCTTGACCATCTGGATTGTTTTCTTTCTCATTGCTTTTTCCATCCTATCTACGATTCGAACCGGCCTTGTTTCCAAAGTTAGATTTGTACCTAGATCAGATGGTATTTCTGGTATTAAGACGTCCTGATCCGTCAAGCACTTTCGGAGTTGGGAGACATGGAATACGTTATGGAAGGCTTCCATCTCGGATGATAAGTCCAGCTTTTATGCCACACTACCCACTCGTTCTATGACTCTGAACGGACCTAGGTATCTTGGATCTAATTTCCTTCTACCAGAAATTCGCACTCTACCTTTAAAGGTAATCATTTTGAAATAGACCATATCACCCACTGCAAACTCCACTTCTTTCCTTCGTTTTTCAGCGTAATGTTTTTGTCTGTCCTGTGCGGCCCTCATCTTGTCCCACACAGACTTGATCTTTTCCATGGTTTCCTCCAAGATCTCGGGACTATCATGCTGTGCTCCCCCACTTGGGTCCAGCATAACGGTGTCCTGCATGGTCGTCCATACAAAGCTTCTTATGGCGACATGCCTATACTTGAGTGGAAACTGTTATTGTAGGCGAACTCCACTAATGGCAAATGTCGTTCCCAGGAATCGCCCCAATCGAGGACAGATGCTCGAAGCATATCCTCCAGCGTCCATATAGTTCTTTCCGACTGCCCATCCATTTGGGGATGATAAGCCGTACTCATGTTCACTCTCGTTCCAAAAGTTTTCTGGAAAGCTTGCCAGAAGTGAGAAGTGAACCTCGAATCTCTATCCGAAACTATACTTGAGGGTACTCCGTGTAACCTCACAATCTCGTCAATGTACTTACTCACAATCTGGTCAATGTCTTTTTGATGGCCAGGAAGTGGGCAGACTTGGTCAGTCGATCCACTATTACCCAGACAGCATCATTCCTATTCCTGGTCGTGGGAAAACCTGTCACGAAGTCCATCGTGTTGCAACCCTTCCCTAAACAGTCACAATGGTTCATGACTTGTGTAGGTTAATGCGTGGTCCTTTGGCCATAGGCCGGACACATGCACGGACGGTTAGGTCAAACGGTGGGAACATCTGAATGGGTGCGAGTTGCCAAGGGCCATGAGTTGCCAAGAGGCACGTGTGTCCAAAGGGTACTAGTTCCCAAAGGGTGTGAGTTCCAAACGGTGCCATTGGTTCAAGGCTTAGGCCAAACCAAGTGGACAGTCCGCGGCTGCATAGTCGAACGGACGAACGGTTAGTTTAACCGGAGTGTTGTGTAGCAAGGTCTGATCGGTTGCAAGGCAATCCGGTTTGGCCTTGGGCCTTACTCGGTGGTATAGATCCAGGCTTTGGGTTGGATCAGGTAAGAAGGTCCGTAAGCCTTTGGGCCGGGCTTATAACTGGCCGATCGCACCTAGGTCTTAACCAGACGGTTAGACGGGACTATGGATGATCCGGCTATGGTTGGATGGTTCTAGCCGCAAAGGCTAACTAGGATATCTTACAATCAACTTTGGGTTGGTGAGTAGGATAGGCGCCATATGCCTTATCTAGGGAGTAGACCCACATGATGGCAATGGAAGGCCGGTTATGTCAATACTTGACAAGTATGCGATTGCTTTTGAAGTCTAGTGGTCGGATCATGTTTCATGACGATGGTTCGATGGCCGAACACTAGTATGGATAGTCACGTTGCTGGAGTAGGAGTATTGATGTGATGCTTCTAGATATCAACCTTGGTGTTGACAGCTTCGAGATTGGCTAAGAGTCATGACGAAGTGTGTGGCTAGTACTATGTGTCGTAGACCATAGATACTGAGCCTAGGTGTGATTGTTCAAGGAAGGCTGTGTAAGATCTGATCATGGTTAAGTATGGACGACCTGACCTCTGAATGATGGTTCAAGGTGTCGGTCCTAACCTGATTAATGAATGCATCGGTTGGTATGAACAAATCATATTTGTTGTCTGGGTTAAGTCCCAAGGCCGATCAGGCCAGATAATGACTCATCAGTTCCAAGTAATGTGAGGAAGGTTGGTTGATTGACTTAGGATCTAATGAGCTTTGTCAGTCCAGAAGATGGACTTGGTACTATGGCCTATAAGGCAAAAGGATTTTGGATTGTGCATGAGCCGAGAAAGGCCAGATGCAAACCCTTATCCTTTCAAAGACTTCTTAAAGGTTACTTATGTATGTGGGGATGGTTTGTTGATTGACTAAGTACCTATGGGAGTTGTTTGATGCAGGAGTCACGATAAGGACCTTAAGTAAGATCATTGAGTGATTGGGGTCCAGCTGTCAAGAAAGAGCAATTTGAGTCAATGGAGGACCGATGAGCTAATAAGCTCCATAGATGTGGCAAAGGTATGATCTAGCATTTAATTATGTAGAACTAGATAGAATGGTTTAGGGGAATGGAACCTCAGAATCGTATGGCTTGGTTTGGGTTTAGGATTGACCTTTAAGCTAATTGGTAGTTGAGTAAACTGACCAAGGCTAAGGTGATTCGACCAGAGAAGTGTTAGATTGGTTTTAGACCAATGGTTAACTAGAGAATAATCCGCTGCGTATCTGTTGAATGGATCTAAGCTATTAATGACTAGGAAAGTCTTTAGCTAAGATATAAGTTAGCCGTCGCCTTTAGGCGATATTATAAATAAAAGGGCAAAAATTAAGAGGTTTGGCCAGGAAGTGGACCGAGCGACGTAAGACTTCGACCACGGCTTAGTCGGCTGGATCGGGGTGTTACAAGTTGGTATGAGAGCCAGGTCGATCCTGTTTAGGACAACGCTCGAAGATGTTGGTTTCCAAACTATAATTATTTCTGAAAACTATGATGACTATGAAACCTTAGTTGGGGTGAGCCAAGAAAGAGTTGAGGTAAGCTAGGGTATCATGCTTGTGAATGTGGGAGTTCTAAGATGAACCGGCTTAGCCAAGATACATTTTCCAAGGGCAAGATCCTAAAAACCGAAAGGTTGGTCGATCTAGTTATTTAGAAGTAATAGACGGGTTGGAAGGGATGGAAGAAATGCAAAACTTGTTTATGGATTACCTGGACAAGGGAAGTAACATGGACCAGAGAATGGCATAGGTTGAAATAAACGTGCAGCACTCTACTGAAGTTAAGTGTTATCCCTTGATGGCCGTTCATAATAAGTAAAGCATATGCAATATTAAATCTGACTCAAAGGAGACACTACATGACCAGTACACGAGTGGACTTGTGATCAGATGGATCAGCTAGGACTCGGTATAAGTCAAGGTAGGTTTCCTTAGATCTAGTTGGATGGAATAAATCAATTCCAATCTGAATCCGTCCAAAGAAAGAATAAGGAAACTCAGGGTGTTCATTCCAATCATTGGAAGAACATGATGTTAAGTATCTTAGTATGATGGGGATTGAGGATATTATAATTGCTGTTGTGAATGGTGTGAACATTCGCAATAGTAAGACGATTTGGAGAATGGTATGGGACGTTTTCCAAATGTGTGATCAAACCGAAATCCTACTCATCTAGGTACCCACTGGAAGTGGAAGTATTGAAGTTATTGGCAATGCATTGAGGGATGTTATGGGACGTCCTTCATGGTATGGTCATGACCAAAGTATTTTCCATAAGACAGTGGTATATGATTACAACAAGATGTTGTGAATCAGTCTCAGGTAGTTTATGTTTACGGTTGAGTGGCCTGGGGAACAAGGCAGTCCACTATAGCTTGGTCGCTTAGGGATTTGCAGAAGTCTACCAGGACTCAACAGAGATAAGCATTACGCCTTAAGGATCCATATGGGATCGGATAGGGCTCGACCAGTATGGCGAGTGACCTAGCAGATGGACCAAGGTGCTTTGCAATCGAGTCCAGAGATGGACCAGGGTTGGCTTACCAAAACGAGTTCATATCTGCTAGGGCCCTCAAGCAGAAATGCTTGGTCTGGAACCTAGAATTGTCTAGGGGATTCTGATGAGGGGTCTCTGATAGGAACTGTCATGTCCCCGATTCTGGATAGGATCATCCGGACGGACTGCGGTGCGTGGAGATGCACCAGTATGGTCATATGGCCCAAAGACAAGCGTGTCATAGCCTGGAAGTAAGGTTAAGGGCATCAGAAAACTAAGGGATAGCTAAACCAAGAAGGAGACAAGTATAAAGAAGCTGTACTAAGAGTATGGCAGCTGGGCGGTGCGGTAAGCAAGCTCGACCAGCTAAGTGAAGAGTAGTGAAGCTCAGTGTAGCTCACTGAAGAGTGTGTCAGCTCCCTGAGCTAGATGGACTAGCTCACTCAGATGGATCAGCTGGGGATCAGCTCAACTCAGCTGGAATGAGTGTTCGAGTCTTGGGCAGTTGGTTCGGGTCTGGACAGTGACCAGGCCATGTGGATGACCCATGTGTACCAATGGGCTGGAGGGCTCTTTTGGTTGGGTCATGGGCGTGGGCAATCAGTCTGGGCCTTGTTTGGACTTGTCCAGGAGTGTTTTGGCAGTTCCAGGGCGTGTGGTAACTGCCATAGGCGAAAGGGTGCAATCTGTACCATTGATTAAATCAATGGCCAGAAATGATACCGAAGGGATGCAATGGTTAAGAAGTAACCACCCCTTCTCCTATATAAGGAAGGCAAGTCCGTGCCTTTGCAGGCACGCCAGGGCTTCCTTCTACACCCTGAAACACAAAGAATCCAGAGAAAAATACATAGAGTTGGTCGGATTCCCAATCCAAGACCCATGGTGGTGTGAAGGCCATAAAGAGACAGTTTTGGGGCAGATCAAGGGGGAAGTTGAGAACGACCCTCTGAACGGTTTTGATCATTGTTGACAACACCCAAAGCCTTATCTGGAGCCTGTGAACACACGAAAATGGTGAGGAAAGGAGGGAGTTGGCCGGAATCCATTCCCAAGGGCCAATGCAGCCCTAAAGGGAGATTGGTGTGGAAAGCAGTTTCATGGGGAACAAAGAGGGAAGTGATGCACGACCTTTGGATGGTGATTGATCATGGATGATCATGTCTAAGGCTTCCTCTGTGCTTTGGGAACACACGCAATTGGTTAGGAGAGAAGGGGGAAGGCTTGACTCCACTCTCAAAGGCATGAACAGCCTTGAAGATGGATGCAGTATAGAAACTGGTTTCATGGAAGTTCCATGGAAGGAGTGATGGGCACGAACCATGGTTAGATCTTATCAATACTGGAAGTATGTGATAAGGGTTTGATGGCGGCGTGCTAGGAGGAGCATGGACGCCCCTGATGAGGTAACAGGTGGGGACTGCAGACCATTGGACATAGTCTGGTACACTATGGGCTGATCTGGTCCTGCAGTTACACCTTACTCTGTTTTATGATTATTAATCATGTTATTTCTTTTTCTTATGATTGAGATTGATGATTAGACATAGTAGAACTGAACCATGGCTTGGCCGGTTCAGAAGAACCCTCCATGGCCTTGATTTGGCAGCTAAGTCCGGATCTCCTACTTCATGATGGATTTATGGCGATCTGACTTTGGAATCCTCTTAGTGGTGAATTATCATGAATTATCATGGTATTTGGGGATTTTTATCTGATTGATTTCAAGATGGTCAAGGTGGCCGGTGGGGCTGTTCTAGGTCGAGATCCATAGGATCGAGATCGGTTCTTGGAATTCTGACTTGACCATTCTCTTAGTTAAGATTTATCATGAATTATCATGAATCCTAATGAGTTTTTAGGGATTGATTTAGAGATGGTCCCTTGGGCCGGTTTGGCTGATCTTGGCCGAGATCTATGGGATGGAGGCCAGTTATGGGAAATCTAATTGGACCATTCTCTTAGTTATGATTTATCATGAATTGTCATGAATTTTAATTGATTTTTGGAGCAGGTTTGCTTGCGGTCGAAATTGCACCTGAGGGCATATTGGGGTCAGATCCTTGTGTTAGGATATCTGATCATATGTTCGTGTGCTGGAACATATTGTCACTTATGATATTGATCATAAGGAATTGCTGGTTATCAACCTTGGTGTTGGTAAGGCAGGCCATGTGTGATCTAATCATGGGCAAGGATGGACGACCTGATCCTTGGATGATGGATCAAGGTGTCTGATCTGATTGATCAAAGGATGCACCGGTGGTAAGAGCAACACTAATCAGGTTCAGTGGGACATGGTTCCATGACTGATTAGGAAGTATGAAGACTCATCAGTTCTGAATCATGTGGGGTGGTTGGTTGATTGACTCAGGATCTGATGGGCATTGTTAGTCCATGAGCTGGACTTGGTATCATAAGTTGATAAGGCAAAAAGGATGTGGGACAGTGCATGAGCCGGTAAGGGCCAGATGCATGTCCTTAGCTGTCTGAAGACTTCTCAAGGGTTACTTATGTCTGTGGGGATGGTTGGCTGAATGACTAAGTACCTAAGGGAGTTGTTTTGTGTGTGTAAAGAAGCTGGACGCAGTATATGGCAGCTGGCCATAGCTCGGTCCTAGCTCAGTTCGAGTGTGACAGCTCGATCAGCTGGTTTATGAGTTCATTCAGCTAGAGTAGCTGGGCCGATGAGCTAACAAGCTCCGTGGATGTGGCAAAGGTATGATCTAGCAATGTTGCATAGATCTAGATAGAATGGTTAGGGGAATGGAACCTCAGATTTGTATGTCTTGATTTGGGTTCGGGATTGACCTTGGAGCTAGCTGGTAGTTGAGTATACTAACCATTAGCCGAGGTGATCCGACTAGACAAGTATTATATTGGTTATAGACCAATGGTTAAGTAGATACTATTCCGCTGTGCATAAGTTGAAAGGATCTAGCTAGGGAATGACTAAGGTAGTCTTGAGCTAGGATCTGAGTTAGCCCTCGCCAATGGGCGATATTTTAAATAAAGGGCAAAATTTTTAGAGGTTCGGTCCGGGTATGGACTGAGCGACGTGAGGCATCGACCGCGGCCTAGTCGGCCGGGATCGGGTCTTACAGGAACCCTCATGGTCGGTGGGGTAAAAACCCACGTACTTTCCGACGCAGGGGCTACGCATAGGTTTTGTGAGTCCGGGACTGGTCGGAAAGGGTCTGTTATGTCTGTACGCTGGTGATAATTTTGGGATAGTGAGGGCAGCCGGTGGGAAAGCCAGGAACTCACTAGGTCTCATGTATAATATCCCAGTGCAGATCCAGGGAAAGGTCTTCCCTGTGAATCTGGTCTGTGTCCACCTAATGAATCAAGAAGTGATCTTAGGTATGGACTGGTTGGGAAAGTATCGGGCCACTCTCGATTGCCATAAGGGTCGTGTGCAATTGGAGACTAGGCTGTACCCGATAGAGTACCAAGGTCTGTGTCCGGTTCATGAGAAGTAGTGGTTTCAGCAGTTCGAGCGATTTAGATGCTGGAACAGGGTTGTCAGCCTTTTTGGCTACAATTACAACTACAGAGCCTGACAGTTGTGGTTTTCTGTTCGACCCAGGCGGGGATTCGTTGGTGTCTGAGTTCCTAGATGTGTTCTGTTCGCTACAGAGTGTCCCCTCTGATAGGTCGGATCCATTTATGATTGAACTGGAACCAATGATAGCACCGCTTGTAACACCCCCGAACCGTCCTAAGCATAGGTCGACCCACCGGCCAACAATCAAACAAGAACATGACCGACGGACGACCCACACCAAGGGTTGGAGATGAAAGGCCAACCGGCCAGCCAACAATCAAACAAGAACATGACTGACCGTCCAACCCAACAGCATGGTCCGGAAGCGCTACGTGATGGGCTAGGGACAATCCAGTCAGAGTCACAAACTTTACTCCACGACCTAGACCAGTTCATCCACTAACTCGTCCCGCTGCATCAAGGCATAAGGCTTTGCAACCCGTACCTAGAGTTAGCGTTTTCCGTTAGATCAAGGCCTAAGGCTTTTCAACCTGTACCTCGACCTAACGTTGTGTTAGACCGGACTAGTCAAATATCAGAGTATTCATGAAGCGCATATAAAACAATTACTTTTATTGATTCAAGAAATATTCATACATTGAATAACTCAAGACTGGGCCCGGCCTAATGCCAAATCGAGTCAACATAACACAGTTCACAATACCGTTTACAAAAGGCATGAAAATCTACACCGGCGGTCCTAACGTCCAGCACGAAGCTATCCGATCATCCTTACCTAAAGTGACCTGCAAAAAGGACAACGGAGTTGGATGAGTAATCTAGTATTACTCAGTGAGCTGGCGGCCTCTACCCGCAACCTAGACTCTACCCAGACAACCCAAAATAACAATCAATCTAGCCCTAGCATGCAATAAAAGCTAAGGCTAAGCAAACCGTTACTAAGTTAGACTTGGCCTCCTGCCATGATCTAGCTTCAAGTAACGGGAACCTGCATTAAAACAAGTCAACAAACAATCCCTAGTTAACCATATATACGCCTGAGTTCAATACTCATGTAGTGTTAGACACTTAGACTATACAAGTATCATTAATTGATCAACCAACAATCAAACAAGAACATGATCGGCCAACCAATGATACCGCATAGCTTTAATATCCACCACCCTTCACAAGCAATCCCTCAAACATATACAGGCCAACATCAGGCCTACACTAACCAAATACACCCAAGCCTAATCCGGTACCTAAACCAGACTTAAGACTTAATGTCAGAACCGGCAAGCAAATCAGTCAACCACAAACACAATCACAATAATAAGACTATGAGTAACTACGACTCGATCTAACTTGTAACACCGTATATCGGTGCTACACTAACTCGAGGGTTCCATAACCCTCTACGACACTCTAAACACAACACAACACACTACCCCGGGAAATGGTGACTTAGTGTTCATCCTCTCTATCGGCAATATCCTATCTTCCTACCACAAAGGCCAGAAGAAGGAACTTTCAACCGACCGCGGCCCACAGTCCTTCGGGTCACCGCGCGACAGCCCACAGTCCTTCGGGTCACTGCCACATTACACCGTCGTGTAATCACTCAGCCATAGGCCATGATCGCGTCTCTCTGAGTCTTCCCGATCCAGCGAATAAGGGGTTTCCTTGAACCCGCTGAATACGAGGGCGAGGAAATACTAATCAACCCCAAACAAGCCTAATATGGGCGGGTTACGCACATACTGTCGGCACACTCACACAACACAAACTCAATCTAGAACCTAACATAATGATAAAGTTCCAGATCCTAACTAGACACTCGACTCAACAAGACTAACCAATAGTACCAGTAGTCCAGCCTATATGGCCTAACTACTAAACAATTAAACAACAATATCAATACTAAACAACTCAATCAAACCGTTACCCAGATAGTCCAGCCTCCCGCTGAGAAACTATCTGTAAAGATAACGGGAACCTGCACTCAACCATATCAACACGCAAGAATAGAAAACATGATGCATCCTATTCTTAGTCCTAATCAGGTTATCAACTCAGTCTTAATTCCTTTCATCTCAGCTTAGCCCTTGCTAAACTGAGTCCAGTTCCATAAATAAAATAACCCTAAGGACTCTACCATTCAATAACGTGATCATTCTACTCTATATGCGACTCGATCTACCCTAAATTCCAAGTGGAATTCAAACAAACCAACTCACAAAAACTACCCTAAATTCCAAGTGGAATTCACACAAAACCAACTCACAGTGTTCTAGGCGAGAAGCAGCTGGTTGATCGGAGATGACTTGGCCAAAACAAAAGGGACGCCTTGACTGGACTGGAATGGACTGATCTTGTCTTGGACACAACCTTGGCTTCACCATGAAGAAGTTGACAGGCCTCGACAGGCTGATCTAGACTCGGACAGAACCTCCTCTAGCTTCTGGACAGTTCTTCGGACTTCCTGGCGGAGTATCGAGCAGAACTTCGACTGATCTGAACCCATAGTTCTGAACTAACTCTGGACAGCACCTCCACTTGACCATCATAAAATAAGACTGGCCTGGACGGATTGAATTGGACAGAGCTTCCGCGTCACAATCGTAGAGAATTGCCGATTGGACGGAACTGGCCTTCTCGATGGAGTATCGGTCTTCAGAATCGATCATACTCTAGAATCGATCACTTCCTTTCTCTCTCTTTCTCTCTCTATAGCCACGTTGAATTGACTCCCATCTGATCTGATCTTCACTTAATTGACCTTCAGTTGGACAGAACCTTCCCAAGGTGCTGACTCGAAATCAGTAGAGAACTGACCTCGAAAACTCTCTAAAACTCTCGATATAGCTCGGAATCACTTGCTTTCTTTTTCTATCTTTCTCTCATGTTTTTAACTTGGTTTGGACAGGTCTGGATGTGAAGAAATGAGCTGGGGTCGTGGGGTATTTATAGGAGACACCAGCCAATCAGCTTCAGGTTGGTGGCAGCCTGTGTGTCGCTCCGCATGGCTCCGGACGCATGCACGGCGGCACCTCGTGCTCCACATGGCTGGCTGCATGTCCAGGACACATGCAGGACGCCACCACTCCTCCCAGATGTCAGGCTGCATGACTGGAGCTCATGCAAGGCGCCACACATCCTCACACATGTCGATCAGCATGCTTCGGTTGCATGCGTCGCGACATCTCGTGCTTGGCTGATCCACCTCGTGCTCCACATGGCTGGCTGCATGTCCAGGACACATGCAGGACGCCAACACTCCCCCCAGATGTCAGGCTGCATGACTGGAACTCATGCAAGACGCCACCCCAGCACACACATGTCGATCAGCATGCTTCGGTTGCATGCGCGGAGACACCTCGTGCTTGGCCGTTCCACCTCGTGCTTCTATGTGTCAAACTGCATGTTCAGCTTTCATGCACGTCTACACCTCCTCCTTGTGTTGACACTCAGCTGCCGATGTGATAGACAGAACGTCCTGGCCATATGCATAGGGACACCTCGAGCTTCTTGGTCGGTTTACGCGATATTTGACCTTTCCGGCATATTTTCGTCCCGCGATCAATCCCGAATATTTTTATTCTCCCGTTTAGATGAGTTTAATATTTTTAATAAACTCCAATCTGAAGTCTGACTTTGGCGGTAAATATTTCCCGATCCTTCGGCTTCATCGAACACTTGCATAATACCGAAATTTGGGTTTTTGTCTAATTTCAAGTTTTCCCGTCGTGCTTCGATCCCGTCGTGCTTGCTTCCCGTCGTGCTTACTTCCCATCGTGCTTAATTCCCATCATGTTTCCAATGTCTTCGAAATAATATTCTGCTGATACGAAGTTTTGCGGAAAACTTCGTGCTGAAGAAACGTCATTCTTCCAAAACGTCGAGCTTCTAAACCGTCGTGCTTCCAAAAATATTATGTTTCCAAAACGTCCGTCTCATCAATCTAAGGCATCTTCTAACTATGGTCGAGCAACTTATTCGACTCATAGTTAACTCACGATCACTTCTTCTCCCACCTCGTACTTCAAAACTTCTCGATCGATCCATATCGCCCGCGACTCGACCACCACAAAGATACTCGACCATTTCTATTTTTTTTAACGGGTTTCTACATTCTTCCCCCCTTAATAGAATTCGTCCCCGAATTCTTGGTTGCGCAATTGCTCGTCTTCACAACATTCTCCACTCATCTCCATAACCTCTTTACGCTGTGCACCACAGTTCCTTGAGTGTCTTCTTCAAGGCCTCCACAATCGTCTTCATATCTCATCACTGGAATGATCACTGAGCCATCCTCTTTCTTTTACTCTGCCCTAACACCCTCATTGCCCATGATACTATCTTGTCCAGATTCCTCAAACCCTTTCTTGATCTTCGTCTTCCCAAATACTGATGAAGTCCTTCCCCAATGAAGTCTTGTTTCCTCCCATCTGTCCAGTCCATACCACTATCCAGTCCCTCTGAAACTGTCTCTTTTCTTTCGCTTCGGGTTTGGGTTTGGCCTTGAACTCCCTCCACTTTAAGGTTTTCATCCCTTAAAGTTTCGATCAACAAACACACTTACTCGCTGCAACTCAAAAGAACACTTCACACACAAGTTAGTAGACAACTAATCCCAATAGTCTACTAACAACAATCTAGCAATGCTAACCAGCAACCTAACAATTCTACCCAAGCAACCTAACAGTTCTAGATTCCACTATCTCAATCCTAATTCCTAAAACCACAAATCCTATCGCTGGACGTGACCGGTTTCCCTAATGCCTTTTGTGACTCTTTTTGACTCGATAAATATTTAAAACCGATTAAATCATGAGTTCTAGAAGCATGGACGAAACCATGCTCTGATACCACCTCTGTAACACCCCCGAACCGTCCTAAGCATAGGTCGACCCACCGGCCAACAATCAAACAAGAACATGACCGACGGACGACCCACACCAAGGGTTGGAGATGAAAGGCCAACCGGCCAGCCAACAATCAAACAAGAACATGACTGACCGTCCAACCCAACAGCATGGTCCGGAAGCGCTACGTGACGGGCTAGGGACAATCCGGTCAGAGTCACAAACTTTACTCCACGACCTAGACCAGTTCATCCACTAACTCGTCCCGCTGCGTCAAGGCATAAGGCTTTGCAACCCGTACCTAGAGTTAGCGTTTTCCGTTAGATCAAGGCCTAAGGCTTTTCAACCCGTACCTCGACCTAACGTTGTGTTAGACCGGACTAGTCAAATATCAGAGTACTCATGAACCGCATATAAAACAATTACTTTTATTGATTCAAGAAATATTCATACATTGAATAACTCAAGACTGGGCCCGGCCTAATGCCAAATCGAGTCAACATAACACAGTTCACAATACCGTTTACAAAAGGCATGAAAATCTACACCGGCGGTCCTAACGTCCAGCACGAAGCTATCCGATCATCCTTACCTAAAGTGACCTGCAAAAAGGACAACGAAGTTGGATGAGTAATCTAGTATTACTCAGTGAGCTGGCGGCCTCTACCCGCAACCTAGACTCTACCCAGACAACCCAAAATAACAATCAATCTAGCCCTAGCATGCAATAAAAGCTAAGGCTAAGCAAACCGTTACTAAGTTAGACTTGGCCTCCTGCCATGATCTAGCTTCAAGTAACGGGAACCTGCATTAAAACAAGTCAACAAACAATCCCTAGTTAACCATATATACGCCTGAGTTCAATACTCATGTAGTGTTAGACACTTAGACTATACAAGTATCATTAATTGATCAACCAACAATCAAACAAGAACATGATCGGCCAACCAATGATACCGCATAGCTTTAATATCCACCACCCTTCACAAGCAATCCCTCAAACATATACAGGCCAACATCAGGCCTACACTAACCAAATACACACCAAGCCTAATCTGGTACCTAAACCAGACTTAAGACTTAATGTCAGAACCTGCAAGCAAATCAGTCAACCACAAACACAATCACAATAATAAGACTATGAGTAACTACAACTCGATCTAACTTGTAACACCGTATATCGGTGCTACACTAACTCGAGGGTTCCATAACCCTCTACTACACTCTAAACACAACACAACACACTACCCCGGGAAATGGTGACTTAGTGTTCATCCTCTCTATCGGCAATATCCTATCTTCCTACCACAAAGGCCAGAAGAAGGAACTTTCAACCGACCGCGGCCCACAGTCCTTCGGGTCACCGCGCGACAGCCCACAGTCCTTCGGGTCACTACCACATTACACCGTCGTGTAATCACTCAGCCATAGGCCATGATCCCGTCTCTCTGAGTCTTCCCGATCCAGCGAATAAGGGGTTTCCTTGAACCCGCTGAATACGAGGGCGAGGAAACACTAATAAACCCCAAACAAGCCTAATATGGGCGGGTTACGCACATACTGTCGGCACACTCACACAACACAAACTCAATCTAGAACCTAACATAATGATAAAGTTCCAGATCCTAACTAGACACTCGACTCAACAAGACTAACCAATAGTACCAGTAGTCCAGCCTATATGGCCTAACTACTAAACAATTAAACAACAATATCAATACTAAACAACTCAATCAAACTGTTACCCAGATAGTCCAGCCTCCCGCTGAGAAACTATCTTTAAAGATAACGGGAACCTGCACTCAACCATATCAACACGCAAGAATAGAAAACATGATGCATCCTATTCTTAGTCCTAATCAGGTTATCAACTCAGTCTTAATTCCTTTCATCTCAGCTTAGCCCTTGCTAAACTGAGTCCAGTTCCATAAATAAAATAACCCTAAGGACTCTACCATTCAATAACGTGATCATTCTACTCTATATGCGACTCGATCTACCCTAAATTCCAAGTGGAATTCAAACAAACCAACTCACAAAAACTACCCTAAATTCCAAGTGGAATTCACACAAAACCAACTCACAGTGTTCTAGGCGAGAAGCAGCTGGTTGATCGGAGAGGACTTGGCCAAAACAAAAGGGACGCCTTGACTGGACTGGAATGGACTGATCTTGTCTTGGACACAACCTTGGCTTCACCATGAAGAAGTTGACAGGCCTCGACAGGCTGATCTAGACTCGGACAGAACCTCCTCTAGCTTCTGGACAGTTCTTCGGACTTCCTGGCGGAGTATCGAGCAGAACTTCGACTGATCTGAACCCATAGTTCTGAACTAACTCTGTACAGCACCTCCACTTGACCATCATAGAATAAGACTGGCCTGGACGGATTGAATTGGACAGAGCTTCCGCGTCACAATCGTAGAGAATTGCCGATTGGACAGAACTGGCCTTCTTGATGGAGTATCGGTCTTCAGAATCGATCATACTCTAGAATCGATCACTTCCTTTCTCTCTCTCTCTCTCTATAGCCACGTTGAATTGACTCCCATCTGATCTGATCTTCACTTAATTGACCTTCAGTTGGACAGAACCTTCCCAAGGTGCTGACTCGAAATCAGTAGAGAACTGACCTCGAAAACTCTCTAAAACTCTCGATATAGCTCGGAATCACTTTCTTTCTTTTTCTATCTTTCTCTCATGTTTTTAACTTGGTTTGGACAGGTCTGGATGTGAAGAAATGAGCTGGGTCGTGGGGTATTTATAGGAGACACCAGCCAATCAGCTTCAGGTTGGTGGCAGCCTGTGTGTCGCTCCGCATGGCTCCGGACGCATGCACGGCGGCACCTCGTGCTCCACATGGCTGGCTGCATGTCCAGGACACATGCAGGACGCCACCACTCCTCCCAGATGTCAGGCTGCATGACTGGAGCTCATGCAAGGCGCCACACATCCTCACACATGTCGATCAGCATGCTTCGGTTGCATGCGTCGCGACATCTCGTGCTTGGCTGATCCACCTCGTGCTCCACATGGCTGGCTGCATGTCCAGGACACATGCAGGACGCCACCACTCCCCCCAGATGTCAGGCTGCATGACTGGAACTCATGCAAGACGCCACCCCAGCACACACATGTCGATCAGCATGCTTCGGTTGCATGCGCGGAGACACCTCGTGCTTGGCCGTTCCACCTCGTGCTTCTATGTGTCAAACTGCATGTTCAGCTTTCATGCACGTCTACACCTCCTCCTTGTGTTGACACTCAGCTGCCGATGTGATAGACAGAACGTCCTGGCCATATGCATAGGGACACCTCGAGCTTCTTGGTCGGTTTACGCGATTTTTGACCTTTCCGGCATATTTTCGTCTCGCGATCAATCCCGAATATTTTTATTCTCCCGTTTAGATGAGTTTAATATTTTTAATAAACTCCAATCTGAAGTCTGACTTTGGCGGTAAATATTTCCCGATCCTTCGGCTTCATCGAACACTTGCATAATACCGAAATTTGGGTTTTCGTCTAATTTCAGGTTTTCCCGTCGTGCTTCGATCCCGTCGTGCT
The DNA here is from genome assembly GCF_020379485.1 of Brassica napus. NCBI lineage: Eukaryota > Viridiplantae > Streptophyta > Magnoliopsida > Brassicales > Brassicaceae > Brassica > Brassica napus. Next base: position 564,206 of record NW_026014540.1, read on the forward strand.
TGCTTCCCGTCGTGCTTACTTCCCATCGTGCTTAATTCCCATCATGTTTCCAATGTCTTCGAAATAATATTCTGCTGATACGAAGTTTTGCGGAAAACTTCGTGCTGAAGAAACGTCATTCTTCCAAAACGTCGAGCTTCTAAACCGTCGTGCTTCCAAAAATATTATGTTTCCAAAACGTCCGTCTCATCAATCTAAGGCATCTTCTAACTATGGTTGAGCAACTTATTCGACTCATAGTTAACTCACGATCACTTCTTCTCCCACCTCGTACTTCAAAACTTCTCGATCGATCCATATCGCCCGCGACTCGACCACCACAAAGATACTCGACCATTTCTATTTTTTTTTAACGGGTTTCTACACCGCTGTCCTAGAGTCCGTTTCTTTGGCTCCGGCCAAGATGGCAGAGCCGAAGTTGACCATGTCTGAGTGAGGACCATGGTCACAGTACAACCAAGTTGGAGTTTGACCTACGGTTGAGAATGATCAAGTCCAGTAATGGACGAGGATCAGGCCACGACCTACTCGGAGATGGACCTATGGTCGGGGTGAAAAGGTCGAGTCCCTGAGTGGACCAGGACCGGAATACGATCACGTCCGTAAATTGACCAGGATTGAATTATGACAAAGTCCAGTGAAGGACAGAAGTCAAGTTTGAGGTGTTTTTAGTCTGGAGGGAGTAAGATCGCAATGTGGCCAAGCCTGAAAAGGTTGTGGCTGGTTAAGGGGATGATCCAGTACGTTGTGGCTGAGGTCATGAACCTTATTTCCATGAAAGACAAAAGAACCATAACAATCTGTTAGGACTCGTTGTAGGACGAGCAGCCTAAAGATTGTAACGAGTTCCGGAGGACTTGACTTGTACATCGAGTGGCGTGGGGATTGGCCAAATCTACTAAGGCTCGAGTATGCAGCATGTTCCTAGGGACTGGTTATGATCTAGGCATGGACTATGATCAGAGATAGAATAAAATCTGAAGAAGATGATATTCAAAAGAAAGACATGGACTTGTTGGATACTTGGATCGCAACCTGGAGAGTTCGTCCAGTGACACAAGGAATATCTTTGGATGGAATTACAAGTATCACTTGATTGGATGCTTGATGGACCCTCCACTGTGGTCGAAGTAAACAAGTAAGGGCGCCATAAGCAAAACCAGAAAGGACCACTTGATAGGATTTTTGTGGTTAAATGCTTATCAAGTGGGGAGACTTCTACAACGATGGTAAAAGGAATTTGATCGTCGAAGTGGTGATTTGGTGGTTCTGAGTCAAGCTTGTTCTATTCCCTGATAAGGACTAGGATAAGTCGGTTGGAATATTTTGTCTTGGGACAATATATAATCACCACCGGATTCAAGGACGAATCCTTTTGAAGTGGGGAAGACTTGTAACATCCGCGATCCTAGATAAGGACCGTCGGGACGGCCATAGTTCGAGGAAACAAACCTGCCGGTCTTAAGACCTTAAGGCTAGAGTTACATGGCCAAGATAGAAGGTTAAGGACGTCAGGATGCTGAGACTTAACCTTATAAGAGAAAGAAGTCAGCTAGGATAAGCTGTACAGAAGCTGGGCGATGCTTACGGGAAGCTCGATCAGCTAGATGTAGCTCGGTCAAGCTCAACCTAGCTCGTTCCAAGTTAAGTCCGCTCAACCAGCTGGACAACTAGCTCACTCAGCTGAGGCAGCTGGGAGTCAGCTCATCTCAGCTCGACGGACTGTTCGGGTTTTGGGCCGATAGTCCGGGTCCAGGTCAGTGGAGGGCCAAGAGGTACGGCCAAGTGGTCCATGAGTCATTGGGATCTTGTGGGCAGGCCGTGGGCTTGGGGTACCAAGTCTGGGCTTGGGTTCGACGTTCCTATAAGGTCTGGAACATTCCATTTCCGAACAGGTATGATCTGGACCGTTGATTGTAATCGATGGCCAAGATCTGTCCCAAAAGGATGCTTCGAAGGGATGTGTCCCTTCGCACATGACCTTTGGTTGCCTATATAAAGGATCCACGACCAGAGATCAATTCATTCATTCTCATTCAGTCTCATTCTGTCTGAGACAAAGGACACACGTCCTAAACAAAGGAATCCCCCAATAAGAACCGAGGGTCCAAGCCGGAAAAGGCTCGGTTGTGGTGGTTTAGTATCTGCGGCAAGGAGAACGGTTTAGGAGAGAAGAGGCCGTGTGGTTATGGATACCCAAGGCATAGAGAAAGGTCTGGAGAAGGATTCCAACCCCGTGGTTCAGTCAGATAGGGTCAGTGGGGTAACCACCGACTCATCGGCTAAGACAATCGGACAGTCCGAACCGGTCTAGCCATGGGCGTTTGGGTTATGTCCTATTCTTCTTATTCTTTTCATCTAGTTCTTCTTCTACTCCTCCTGTACATTGGCGTGGCCTTTTTGATATGTTGGGATTGGTTATATCCATGGTTCTGGTTGAGTAATGCGGGCGCGGTCCATAACCGACGAGTTAGGCATGCACATGATCTGACTGGCCTCTGGTGATCCGATTGGATGGGGGCGGTTCTGTTCTGTAACCATTCACTAAACAGTCACAATGGTTCATGACTTGTGTAGGTTAAGGCGTGGTCCTTTGGCCATAGGCCGGACACACGCACGGACTAGACAGTCCATACGGACGGTTAGATCAAACGGTGGGAACATGTGAATGCGTGCGAGTTGCCAAGGGCCATGATTTGCCAAGAGGAACGTGTGTCCAAAGGGTACTAGTTCCCAAAGGGTGTGAGTTCCAAACGGTGCCATTGGTTCAAGGCTTAGGCCAAACCATGTGGACAGTCCGCGGCTGCATAGTCGAACGGACGGACAGTTAGTTTAACCGGAGTGTTGTGTAGCAAGGTCTGATCGGTTGCAAGGCAATCCAGTTTGGGCTTGGGCCTTACTCGGTGGTATAGATCCAGGCTTTGGGTTGGATCAGGTAAGAAGGTCCGTGAGCCTTTGGGCCGGACTTATAACTGGCCGATCGCACCTAGATCTTAACCAGACGGTTAAACGGGACTATGGACGATCCGGCTATGGTTGGATGGTTCTAGCTGCAAAGGCTAAGTAGGATATCTTACAATCAACTTTGGGTTGGTCAGTAGGATAGGCGCCATATGCCTTATCTAGGGAGTAGACCCACATGATGGCAATGGAAGGCCGGTTATGTCAATACCTGACAAGTAGGCGATGCCTTATGAAGTCTAGTGGTCGGACCATGTTTCATGACGATCGTTCGATGGCCAAACACTAGTATGGATAGTCACGTTGCTGGAGTAAGAGTATTGATGTGATGCTTCTAGATACCAACCTTGGTGTTGACAGCTTCGAGATTGGCTAAGAGCCATGACGAAGTGTGTGGCTAGTACTATGTGTCGTAGACCATAGATACTGAGCCTAAGTGTGATTGTTCAAGGAAGGCAGTGTAAGATCTGATCATGGTTGAGTATGGACGACCTGACCTCTGAATTATGGTTCAAGGTGTCGGTCCTAACCTGATTAATGAATGCATCGGTTGGTATGAACAAATCATATCTGTTGTTTGGGTTAAGTCCCAAGGCCGATCAGGCCATATGATGACTCATCAGTTCCAAGTCATGTGAGGAAGGTTGCTTGATTGACTTAGGATCTAATGAGCTTTGTCAGTCCAGAAGATGGACTTGGTACTATTGCCTATAAGGCAAAAAGATTTCGGATTGTGCACGAGCCTAGAAAGGCCAGATGCAAACCCTTATCCTTTAAAAGACATCTCAAAGGTTACTTATGTATGTGGGGATGGTTGGTTGATTGACTAAGTACCTAGGGGAGTTGTTTGATGCAGGAGTCACGATAAGGACCTTAAGTAAGATCATTGAGTGATTGGGGTCCAGCTGTAATTAAAGAGCAATTTGAGTCAATGGAGGACCGATGAACTAATAAGCTCCATAGATGTGGCAAAGGTATGATCTAGCATTTAATTATGTAGATTTAGATAGAATGGTTTAGGGGAATGGAACCTCAGAATCGTATGGACTGGTTTGGGTTAAGGATTGACCTTTAAGCTAATTGGTAGTTGAGTAAACTGACCAAGGCTAAGGTGATTCGACCAGACAAGTGTTAGATAGGTTTTAGACCAATGGTTAACTAGAGAATAATCCGCTGCGTATATGTTGAAAGGATCTAATCTATTATTGACTAGGAAAGTCTTTATCTAAGATATAAGTTAGCATTCGCCTTTACGCGATATTATAAATAAAGGGCAAAAATTAAGAGGTTCGGCCAGGAAGTAGACCGAGCGACGTAAGACTTCGATCACGGCCTAGTCGGCCGGATCGGGGAAGACATCTCAAAGGTTACTTATGTCTGTGGGGATGGTTGGTTGATTGACTAAGTACCTAGGGGAGTTGTTTGATGCAGGAGTCACGATAAGGACCTTAAGTAAGATCATTGAGTGATTGGGGTCCAGCTGTAACCAAAGAGCAATTTGAGTCAATGGAGGACCGATGAACTAATAAGCTCCATAGATGTGGCAAAGGTATGATCTAGCATTTAATTATGTAGATTTAGATAGAATGGTTTAGGGGAATGGAACCTCAGAATCGTATGGACTGGTTTGGGTTAAGGATTGACCTTTAAGCTAATTGGTAGTTGAGTAAACTGACCAAGGCTAAGGTGATTCGACCAGACAAGTGTTAGATAGGTTTTAGACCAATGGTTAACTAGAGAATAATCCGCTGCGTATATGTTGAAAGGATCTAATCTATTATTGACTAGGAAAGTCTTTATCTAAGATATAAGTTAGCATTCGCCTTTACGCGATATTATAAATAAAGGGCAAAAATTAAGAGGTTCGGCCAGGAAGTAGACCGAGCGACGTAAGACTTCGATCACGGCCTAGTCGGCCGGATCGGGGTGTTACAAGACCTTATGCGGTTATGAGTACAACCAGGCGTGAGCAGCACTCGGTCCTCCGGATTTTCAAGGGCCGCCGGGAATGCACCGGACACCACGCGACGTGCGGTGCTCTTCCAGCCGCTGGACCCTACCTCCGGCTGAGCCGTTTCCAGGGTGGGCAAGCTGTTAAACTGAAAAGATAACTCTTTCCGGAATTCTCGCCGACGTCTCCGGACTTCCTAACATTGCCGTCAACTGCCACGTCCCGGTTCTGGAATTTTAACCGGATCCCCTTTCGAAGTTCGCGCATAAGCGCTATCAGACGGGTTTCCCCCGACTCTTAGGATCGACTAACCCATGTGCAAGTGCCGTTCACATGGAACTTTTCCCCTCTTCGGCCTTCAAAGTTCTCATTTGAATATTTGCTAGTACCACCAAGATCTGCACCGACCGCCGCTCCGCCCGGGCTCGCGCACTAGGTTTTGCAGCGACCGCTGCGCCCTCCTACTCATTGAGGCCTAGCTCTTGCCCCAACGGCTGGGTATAGGACGCACGCGTCAGCGCCATCCATTTTCGCGGCTAGTTGATTCGGCAGGTGAGTTATTACACACTCCTTAGCGGATTTCGACTTCAATGACCACCGTCCTGCTGTCTTAATAGACCAACACCCTTTGTGGATTCTAGGTTAGCGCGCAGTTGGGCACCGTAACCCGGCTTCCGGTTCATCCCGCATCGCCAATTCTGCTTACCAATAATGGCCCACTTAGAGCTCTCGATTCCGTGGGATGGCTCAGCAAAGCAGGCACCCTGTCCTACCTATTTAAAGTTTGAGAATAGGTCGTGGACATTGCATCCCCGATGCCTCTAATCATTGGCTTTACCCGATAGAACTCGTTTCCGAACTCCAGCTATCCTGAGGGAAATTTCGGAGGGAACCAGCTACTAGATGGTTCGATTAGTCTATCGCCCCTATACCCAATTCAGACGAACTATTTGCACGTCAGTATCGCTGCGGGCCTCCACCAGAGTTTCCTCTGGCTTTGCCCTGCTCAGGCATAGTTCACCATCTTTCGGGTCGCGACAGGAATGCTCACACTCGAACCCTTTCAGAAGATCAAGGTCGTACGGGTGTGCACCCGTGAGGGATCCAGCCAATCAGCTTCCTTGCGCCTTAAAGGTTTACTCACCCGTTGACTCGGACATATGTCAGACTCCTTGGTCCGTGTTTCAAGACGGGTCGAAAGGGGACCCCGCAGGCCGACGCCCTGAGAACGCAGATGCCTAGGCACACCGTGAGGCGCGTGCTGCAGACCACGATTAAGGCAGTGATGTCTCCGCGGGGGTAACAAAAGCCCGGTCTTAGGTCACCACCTTAATCTGTATCGGTCCATGGCCTGAATCGATCAGCGTACCAGATTGCTCTGTTCCGCATCCGACCGGGACGAATCGCCGTCCCCCATCTGCTTCCCTCCCGACAATTTCAAGCACTCTTTGACCCTCTTTTCAAAGTCCTTTTCATCTTTACCTCGTGGTACTTGTTCGCTATCGGTCTCTCGCCCATATTTAGCCTTGGACGAAATTTACCGCCCGATTGGGGCTGCATTCCCAAACAACCTGACTCGTAGACATCGCCTCGTGGTGTGACAGGGTCCGGGCACGACAGGGCTCTCACCCTCTCTGGCGCTCCTTTCCAGGGAACTTGGGCCCGGTCCAACGCTGAGGACGCTTCTCCAGACTACAATTCAAACGTCAAAGACGTCCAATTTTCAACCTGGGCTCTTCCCGGTTCGCTCGCCGTTACTAAGGGAATCCTTGTTAGTTTCTTTTCCTCTGCTTATTGATATGCTTAAACTCAGCGGGTGTTCCCGCCTGATATGGGGTCGCGTTGAGGACTTTGGGTCATCAAGAGGTTTTGTGCTGGAACGTCTGACTATATGACGAGAATTGAATTCACCACCGCATGTCAAGACGCTCCTGGCGTCCTTAGCACGCATTTTTGGCCAACCACGTGCGGTAACACACAGGAGATCATCTTCCGTCCCATATCCTCGAGAGGATGGGGGGACAACGATTTGTGACACCCAGGTAGACGTGCCCTCGGCCAGAAGGCTTGGGGCGAAACTTGCGTTCAAAGACTCGATGGTTGACGGGATTCTGCAATTCACACCAAATATGGCATTTTGCTACGTTGTTCATCGATTCGAAAGCCGAGATATCCATTGCCGAGAGTCGTTTTATACTTTACATTGCAGCACTGCTTCCGAACAAACACCATCTCCGGGTTGGCGAAAGCAGGCTGTTTAGTGATATCCAGAAGCTTTGCGTACCATCCAAATACTTCAAGTTTGAATCTAATTTTTTGCATGCTTCAAAAGAATGGTTAAAGCTATTTTCTGGTAATTTTTCATGATTTTCTTTTGCTTCTAACCATGTCTTTTGCATGCTACAAAGTTCAGAGTTTCGTGGTCTAAACGGATATCTACAGCAACTTTTGATCAACACTTGACATCCTTTCAGAAAACTTTCTTCAAAAATATTAATTTTTGAATTTTTGGCTTCTCGGGTGATTTTTGTTGTCTGTTGGTGATTTTGGCCCACGTGGGCTGTCTGTTCAGTACACACAGGACGTCCGTGTGTGTCCGTCAGCACATACATGACGTCCGTGTGTGTCCGTCAGCACACACAGAACGTCTGTGGCTGTCCATCAGTACACATATCAGCACGCTGGTCCTTGGACTCAGCACGCTGGTCCTTCCCATGGACTGTTTGGGTGATTTTGGCCCACGTGGGCTGTCGGTTCAGTACACACAGGACGTCCGTGGGTGTCCACCAGCACACACAGGACTTCCGTAGCTGTTTGTGTCTGTCCATCATCACACACATGACGTACGTGGCTGTCCGTGTGTGTCCGTGTGTGTCCGTCAGCACACACAAGACGTCCGTGGCTGTCCATCAGTACACATATCAGCACTCTGGTCCTTGGACTCAGCACGCTGGCCCTTCCCGTGGACTGTTCGGGAGATTTTGGCCCACGTGGGCTGTCTGTTAATTACACACAGGACGTCCGGGGGTGTCCATTAGCACACCCAGGACGTCCTTGTGTGTTCGTCAGCACACACAGGACGTCTGTGGCGGTCCGTGTGTGTCCGTGTGTATCCGTCAGCAGACACAGGACATCTGTGGCTGTCCATCAGTGCACATATAAGCATGTTGGTCCTTGGACTCAGCACGCTGATCCTTCCCGTGGACTGTTCGGGTGATTTTGGCCCACGTAGTCTGTCTGTTCAGTACACACAGGACGTCTGTGGGTGTCCGTCAGCACACACAGGACGTCCGTGTGTGTCCGTCAGTACACACAAGACATCCGTGGCAGTTCGTGTGTGTCTGTGTTTGTCCGTCAGCACACACAGGACGTCCGTGGCTGTCCATCAGTACACATATCAGCACGTTGGTCCTTCGACTCAGCACGCTTACCCTTCCCGTGGACTGTTCGGGTGATTTTGGCCCACGTGGGCTGTCTGTTCAGTACACACAGGACATCCGTGGGTGTCCGCCAGCACACACATGACGTCCGTGGCTGTCCGTGTGTGTCCGTGTGTGTCCGTCTGTGTCCGTCTGTGTCCGTCTGTGTCCGTCAGCACACACAGGACGTATGTGGCCGTCCATCAGTACACATATCAGCACGTTGGTCCTTGGACTCAGCACGCTGGCCCTTCCCGTGGACTGTTTGTGTGATTTTGGCCCACGTGGGCTGCCTGTTCTGAACACATAGGACGTCTGTGGGTGTCCGCCAGCACACACAGGACGTCCGTGGCTGTCCATCAGCACACACAGGACGTCTGTGGCTGTCTGTGTGTGTCTGTGGGTGTCTGCCAACACACACAGGACGTCTGTGGCTGTCCATGGCTGTCCGTCAGCACACACAGGATGTCGTGTGTGTTTGTGTGTGTCCGTCAGCGCACACAGGACGTTCGTGGCTGTTCATCAGTACACATATCAGCACGCTGGTCCTTGGACTCAGCACGCTGGCCCTTCCCGTGGAGTGTTTGGGTGATGTTGGCCCACGTGGGCTGTCTGTTCAATACACACAGGACGTCCCTGGGTGTCCGCCAGCACACACAGGACATATGTGTCTGTTTGTGGCTGTCTGTCAGCACACACAGGACGTCTGTGGCTGTTCATGTGTGTCCTTGTGTGTCCGTGTTTGTCCGTCAGCACACACAGGACGTCCGTGGCTGTCCATCAGTTCACATATCAGCACGCTGGTCCTTGGACTCAGCACGCTGGCCCTTATCGTGGAATGTTCGAGTGATTTTGGCCCACGTGGGCTGTCTGTTCATTACACACAGGACGTCCGGGGGTGTCCATCAGCACACCCAGGATGTCTATGTGTGTTCGTCAGCACACACAGGACGTCTGTGGCGGTCCGTGTGTGTCCGTGTGTGTCCGTCAGCACACACATGACATCCGTGGCTGTCCATCAGTCCACATATCAGCACGATGGTCCTTGGACTCAGCCCGCTGACCCTTCCCGTGGACTTTTCGGGTGATTTCGGCCCACGTGGGCTGTTTCTTCAGTACACACAGGATGTCCGTGGGTGTCCGCCAGAATAGACATGACGTCAGTGGCTGTCCGTGTGTGTCCATGTGTGTTCATCTGTGTCCATCAGCACACACATGATTCCATGGCTGTCCATCAGTACACATATCAGCACGTTGGTCGTTGGACTCAGCACGCTGGCCCTTCCCGTGGACTGTTCGGGTGATTTTGGCCCACATGGGCTGTTTGTTCAGTACATACAGGACGTCTGTGGCTGTCCGTGTGTGTCCGTGTGCAGACACAGGATGTCCGTGGCTGTCCATCAGTACACATATTAGCACGATGGTCCTTGGACTCAGCACGCTGATCCTTCCCGTGGCTGTCCGTGTGTTTCCGTGTTTGTCCGTCAGCACACACAGGACGTCCGTGGCCGTCCATCAGTACACATATCAGCACATTGGTCCTTCGACTCAGCACGCTGACCCTTCCCGTGGACTGTTTGGGTGATTTTGGCCCATGTGGGCTGCCTGTTCTGAACACACAGGACGTCTGTGGGTGTCCGCCAGCACACACAGGACATTCGTGGCTGTCCGTCAGCACATACGGGACGTCCATGGCTGGCTGTGTGTGTCCGTGTGTGTCCGTGGGTGTCCGCCAACACACACAGAACGTCTATGGCTGTCCATGGCTGTCCGTCAGCACACACAGGACGTCCGTGTGTGTCCGTCAGCACACACTGGACGTCCGTGTGTGTCTGTGTGTGTCCGTCAGCACACACAGGACGTTCGTGGCTGTCCATCAGTACACATATCAGCACGCTGGTCCTTGGACTCAGCACGCTGGCCCTTCTCGTGGACTGTTTGGGTGATTTTGGCCCACGTGGGCTGTCTGTTCAGTACACACAGGACGTCCGTGGGTGTCCGCCAGCACACACAGGACGTTTGTGGCTCTCTATGGCTGTCCGTCAGCACACACAGGACGTCCGTGGCTGTTCGTGTGTGTCCTTGTGTGTCCGTGTTTGTCCATCAGCACACACAGGACGTCCGTGGCTGTCCATCAGTACACATATCAGCACGCTGGTCCTTGGACTCAGCACGCTGGCCCTTACCGTGGAATGTTCGGGTGATTTTGGCCCACGTGGGCTGTCTGTTCAGTACACACATGACGTCCGGGGGTGTCCGCCAGAACAGACAAGACGTCCGTGGCTGTCCGTGTGTGTCCATGTGTGTTCATCTGTGTCCGTCAGCACACACAGGACATCCGTGGCTGTCTATCAGTACACATATCAGCACGTTGGTCGTTGGACTCAGCACGCTGGCCCTTCCCGTGGACTGTTCTGGTGATTTTGGCCCACGTGGGCTGTTTGTTCAGTACACACAGGACGTC
>NW_026014540.1:582500-597965 GCF_020379485.1 Brassica napus
CCTAAACTCTTTGTTGACATATTTTTGATGTTTCCTTTCAGAAAACTTTCTTCAAAAATATTAATTTTTGAATTTTTGGCTTCTCTGGTGATTTTGGCTGTCCGTGGGTGATTTTGGCCCACGTGGGCTGTCTGTTCAGTACACACAGGACGTCTATGTGTGTCCGCAAGCACACACAGGACGTCTGTGGCTGTCAGTGTGTGTCCGTCTTTGTTCGTCAGCAGACACATGACGTCTGTGGCTATCCATCAGTACACATATCAGCACGTTGGTCCTTGGACTCGGCACGCTGGCCCTTCCCGTGAACTGTTTGGGTGATTTTGGCCCACGTGGGCTGTGTAAGACCCGATCCTGGATTCCTCAATCCAACCAGACCGCGGCCTCACCAAACAATGCAACCAGTTCCATCTTTCATATTCAAGTTCAAGTGTTAAATAATTCTAAGTCTTTTTCAGAGTTTTGAGGTTCCAACATTCACACTTAAACAATCAAGCAACAACTAATGCAAATAGATATTTCATAGATATTAACCAAGGTTCATACATCATTCATCATCCTAATAAATAGATTACGCACTAGAATCGCATAAGTTCACAAGTTGCACAATAGGCTACAATAATCACACAATTTTCAGAATCAACCCAATCACAACACATCTTCCCATGGCCGCGGTCCTCATGGTGCTTTTCCCTTACCACGGTCCATTTCTGGTCCTGGATCCAACACAAACAAACACACAATCACAAGGTTAGATTACAAAACAAGAATCAAATCACATTGCATGGTCGGATCCAATCTAGTCAAGAACAATCATCAAAAATGTCAAATCTGACCCCTCTAAAAAGAGATCCAAATACCAAATAAAATTCATGAAAACTCATGATAATTCAGAAGAAAAATATTCCCATAATCAGATTCAAAAGAATCGGCTCAGATCATAGTGATCTCGGCCATGAACAGCCCACATAAGAACAAGGGACTTTCATGGGAATTTGATCAGGCCAAGGCCTTAAGATCAATGAATCCTTTCCTGTAACATCATAAAACATTCCATAGCACAACATATATGAAGAAACAGAGTAGAAGAAGTCAGAGTAAGGAGTGGCCAATCGATCCAAACCGGCCAGGCTCACACGGCCATCATCCGCGGCCTTGTCCGGTTACTCTTGGCCACACCTCTCACCTTAGGAGTTCGGTCTCCAGGGGCGACTTCCTTCTCTTTCTCCTTTGCCTTCTCCTTGTCTTTCTGCCTCAAATCCATCCTCTTGATCACACGCCCAAACACACCAGGAACACTCAAGAACAATCTCTTGGATCAAATCGGCCGATCCAAGGTTTGTGTCTCTCTTTCTCTCTTGAATTTTCTCTGTGTTTCTCTCTGTGTGGAATGAGTAAAAACCGACCAGAATGATCAGAAATGAGAGAGAGAGGACGATTTAAACTGTCCCCAACCGCCTGGGCGAACAGTTACAAAAATCCCATCCCTTCTTCCCAAAACCGTCCCATAACCGTCCCATAACCGCCCATTGGCGGTTTCTCCCCTTTTCTTCCTTTGGCAAATCGATCACTGAGCCTCAGCTCACACTCTGGGAGCTTGCCCGCTCCCTGTCCCAAGCCTAAGACCCATTTGGTCGAACCGTCCTGCACCCGGACCATCGGCTCGCCCAGTAACCGTCCCGGACTCGCCCACACTGATCCGAACCAGAACGCACCGTTCACTGGATTGAGCTGACCTCCAGCTGTTCCCAGCTGAGTGAGCTAGTCCACCAGCTCCTGTGAGCTGAACAGATCATGGTGAACTGAATACCAGCTGAACCGAGCTGATTGAACTCAAACCAACACTCGTCCAGCTGCCTAAACACACACCCAGCTCCTTTACCCTTGTTTCCATCGTATCCTGGTTAAGTCTCAGCTGACTGATGCCCTTAACCTTCATTCAGGGCCATGATACGCTTGTCTCAAGGTCTAATGACCTGACTGGTGCGTCTCCCCGCACCTATCCAGGATCGGGGACATGACAAGTCTCCCCCACTAACTTGGGATTCGTCCTCGAATCCATGTTAAGTGTTTCATCAGGAAGAAATTGTCTGTACCACTCCGGATACATAGTTTTCATCTTTGCTTCTGTTTCCCAAGTGATGAGGTCTTTACCATTGTAATCCCACACCACTTTGATCATGGGAACTGTCTTCTTTCTCATAGCTTTCTCTGACCGATCCACAATCCGAACCGGCAAGGTTTCCAAAGTCAGGTCTTTACCAAGGTCAGCAGGAACCTCGGGCAAGACAATGTCTTGTTCAGACAAGCATTTCCGGAGTTGGGATACATGGAACACATTGTGGTATGCATCCATTGCTGATGGCAAGTCCAACTTGTATGCCACTGCACCCACTCTCTCTATGATCCTGAATGGACCCAAGTACCTAGGGTCCAGTTTCTTTCGTCCAGAAACCCTGGTCCTACCCTTAAAGGTAATCATCTTGAGATACACCAGGTCATTGACCTCAAACTCAAGATGTTTCCTACGCTTGTCTGCATAGCTCTTTTGGCGGTCCTGCGCCTCTTTCATCTTCTCTTTGACCATCCTGATCTTCTCAGTGGTCTGTTCTACAATCTCAGGACCCAACATGCTACGCTCCCCCACTTGGGTCCAGCATAGGGGTGTCCTGCACGGCCTACCATACAAAGCCTCATATGGCGACATACCAATGCTTGTATGGAAGCTGTTATTATAAGCAAACTCCACTAAGGGTAAGTGTTTTTCCCAAGACTCTCCCCAGTCTAACACACATGCCCTTAGCATATCCTCCAAGGTTTGGATTGTCCTTTCAGACTGCCCATCCGTTTGAGGATGATAAGATGTGCTCATATTCACTCTGGTTCCCAAGGCCTTTTGGAAAGCCTGCCAGAAATAAGATGTAAATCTTGGATCCCTGTCCGAGACAATGCTTGCTGGAACACCATGCAACCTCACTATCTCGTCTAGGTACACTTGCACAATCCTGTCGACCCCATCCCCTTTCTTGATGGGCAGGAAATGAGCCGACTTGGTCAGCCGATCAACCACAACCCATACCGCATCTTTCTTATTCCTGGTCGTGGGAAATCCAGTCACAAAATCCATTGTGATGTGATCCCATTTCCATTCTGGTATGGGTAGGTTCTGAAGTAGACCACTGGGAACCTGATGTTCTGCCTTCACCAGTTGACAAGTGGGACACTTAGCCACCCACTCTGCAACATCAGATTTCATCCTCACCCAATGGTAGTACCTTTTCAGATCCCTATACATTTTGTTCAGTCCAGGATGAACTGAAAACTTAGACTTATGAGCCTGTCTCATAATCTCTTCTTTGAGTTCCTTATCATTAGGAACACTGACCCTACCATTGACCAAGATGGTACCATTGTCAGTTGTCTGGTACTCAGTCTTGTCATTGGCGGCTACCTTCTTTAGATTTTCATCCAGGCCCTGAGCTTGCCTGATCCTGGTCAGGAGATCGGCCTGGTTCACCGCCTCCAACCCCAGTGGCTCATCTGAACCAACCAAGGTGTTGAGGTTCAAGGACCTGATCATCCCTTCCAGTTCATCCGCCTCCCTCTCAGATGACACTTCAGCCCTTCTGCGGCTCAAAGCATCAGCCACTAGGTTAGCTTTCCCAGGATGATAAGCTATGTCCAGATCATAATCTGCAACAAACTCCATCCATCTCCTCTGCCTTAAGTTTAACTCAGGCTGAGTGAATATGTACTTCAAGCTCTTATGGTCTGTGAGTATTTGCACCCTGGCACCATAAAGATATGATCTCCATATCTTTAATGCAAATACTACTGCAGCCATCTCCAAATCATGGGTTGGATAGTTACCCTCATGCTTCCTTAGCTGTCGGGAAGCATAGGCTATCACCTTCCCATGTTGTGTCAAAACACAACCAAGACCAGTTATGGATGCATCCGTATACACCACATAAGGCTGATCAGCCTCAGGCAACACCAGGACAGGTGCATTAGTCAACATGTTCTTGAGTGCTGCAAAACTTTTCGCACACTCCTCAGACCATGTGAACCTCACGTCCTTGCCTGTCAGCTTAGTCATAGGTTGAGCTATGCTCGAGAACCCCTTGACATATTTCCGGTAATAACCAGCCAACCCTAAGAAGCTTCTCACTTCCGTAGCATTCTTTGGCTGTGGCCATTCCTGGATACATTTGATCTTATCTTGATCCACTGAGACTCCTTTATCAGACACCACATGCCCAAGGAACCCAATGCTCTTCTGCCAGAAGCTACACTTGCTTAGCTTAGCAAAGAGCTTCTGTTCTCTCAGGCGGCCCAACACCGCCCTAAGGTGTCTTTCATGGTCCTCCTTTGTCTTGGAATACACGAGTATATCATCAATGAAGATGATCACAAACTCGTCCAAGTATTCCCTGAAGATGCCGTTCATCATCTTCATGAATGCAGCAGGTGCATTGGTCAGTCCGAACGGCATGACCACAAACTCATAGTGACCATACCTAGTTCGGAACGCTGTCTTCCTCACATCATCTGGTGCAATGGGGATCTGATGATACCCAGAGGCCAGGTCAATCTTGGAGAACCACTTGGCTCCACGGAGTTGGTCCAACAACTCATCAATCCTGGGTAAAGGGTACTTGTTCTTCACAGTCACCCTGTTCAAACCCCTATAATCAATGCACAACCTAAAGCTACCATCCTTTTTCTTAACAAATAGGACTGGTGCTCCCCAAGGTGATACACTAGGGCGTATGAACCCCTTCTCAAGCAACTCCTCAAGTTGCTTCTTCAGCTCTGCCATCTCAGCTGGTGCCATTCTATATGGACTTTTTGATAATGGGGCCGTTCCAGGTTCCAATTCAATGATGAATGGGTCAGCCCTATCAGGGGGAATGCCCTGTAGTGCCCCAAACACATCCTGAAATTCTCGAACCAACGGTATACCCTCTGGGTCACAGGCCCCTACAACCTCATCAGTGTAAATGGTAGCCAAAAAGGCCTCACAACCATTTCCAAGCATCCGTTCTACTTGGACTGCTGAAACCACCAAACTACAAGAGGTTGGCTTGATTCCTTGGTACTTGATCGGGGGTCCAAACTCGTTCTCAAGTTGCACCCTTCCCCGGTGACAATCTAGAGTTGCCCGATACTTTCCCAACCAGTCCATGCCCAAGATCACTTCATGATGCTTGAGGGGGACAACAATCAGATCTATAGGCATCGGCCTATCCAAGATCACCACAGGGATGTCCTTAACCAGACCGAGTGAGTTCATAACTTGCCCTCCGGCCGCACTCACTCGTTCAGGACCATCCCATGTTCCATACTGGAACAAACCTTTTCCTATCATACTTGGACTCACAAAACTATGTGTAGCTCCAGTATCAAATAATGTGTGTGTTTCCACACCACCAATACTTAAGGTCCCTACACAAGACCCATCAAAGTATATCTATCCATCCTAGGTTCCATACCATGCAATTCTACTGGAATTGTAAAAGTAGTAGTCTAGAGTGTTACCAGTGATCGCTTGGAAAGGCCGAGCCCCATCCACATCCTTGGATAGCTCATACACACGAGGTGTTGAGGTCTGGCCTCGTCCCTGGACTGGCCTGCTAGCCTCCCCACGTCCCTTACTTTGGTTGCCTTGCAACTTAGGGCAGTCCCTGCGGTAGTGGCCCTTCTGGCCGCAGTGGTGACAGGTCCTGGACTCACCCAACGGGCTTGGACAATCCTTGGCTGAGTGATCCATCTTACCACATCGAGTGCAGGCACCCATGGCCTTCCAGCACTCTCCACCGTGGTATCGTCCACACTTAGGGCACTCTGACCTACCACTTGAGGTTTTACCCTCCTCGGTCGAGTCCCTCTTCCTCTTCTTGTCACCACTCTGACCCGAGGATACCACCACACTCTTCAGCTTCTGCTTACCCTCCTCGGTGAGGTTGGTCTCCAGCAAGGCCATCCTCTCAACCAACTCAGAAACCGTGTGGAACTTACAAACAGAACAGTAGGTTCGAAGTTCCACCCTTAGGCCTCGGATGAACCTTCGGACTTGAACCTTCTCATCCTCCAGTTCTCTTCCCACATACCTCCTGAGTCGGTTGAACTCTTCTTCATACTCACGAACAGTCCTCCGTCCCTGAGTCAAGTCCAGGAACTTGGACTCCAAACGATCCCACGCCTCAGCAGGAAAGTACTTATGGTTGAACTCAACCTCAAAGTCAGCAAAATGCTCAATGGTACCATTGGTACGCTTGTCCAAAGCTAACCACCAGTTATGTGCATCTCCCTCCAGGAAGTGTACTGCTATGTCCTTCTGGTAATCCTCAGGACAACGTGTGGACTTGAAGTTCCGAACCAACCTGGTTCTCCACTCGTCCGCCTCCATAGGATCAACACTTCCAGCAAAGTGTTTGGTTCCCAACTTGGAGATATGCTCCAGCACCTTCAGGTAGTCCATACCATGCACTGGCCTGACCGGTGGGTCTATCTCAATCACCTCAGCCACACGGCCAGCACCAACATCAGCCACTCCAGCAGCAACCCGAACCGGGGGATTAGCCTGTCCCACGGACGAGTTCACCAATGGTGTGAACGCCTGTGTCAAGGAGGCTATCTGAGCTCCCATGATCTGCATAGCCTCCACCAAGCCCCTTATGGTCGGCTCAATGACCTCCTCGGCACCAGTGACCCGAACATTGTTTGCATCAACATTCTGGCCACTCCCAGCACCAACGTTGGACGACCCAGTATCGTCTCCATGGACTTGCTCTTGTTGCTCGTCCATATTAGTTTCATTAACCTCAGTAGGAAGAGTTGGACCCACTGGAAGTCCGGTGGCATTGTCCACCTGCTCCACCAGAGCCGGTAGCACTGTGGTTGGAATGGTTCCAGCTGGTAACACTCCGGTCTGTTCAGCACCATCCTGCCCCACTGCTCCAGACGCCCCAGTTGCCTCCTTTCCTTTCCGAGATTTATACCTTCTTGTACCCTTAGGAGTTACAAACACAAACAAAAGGTTAGTCCACAACTGAACACACAAACCTCAATCACTCCTAAGTTAATCAGTAGAAAAGATTACTTAGAACCCAACTATCTCACCATGAGTCCAAACGGCCAAGTGTGTGGTGAACCAATAACCCAACAAATCCTAGAATCAAGAATGCTCTGATACCAACTTGTAAGACCCGATCCTGGATTCCTCAATCCAACCAGACCGCGGCCTCACCAAACAATGCAACCAGTTCCATCTTTCATATTCAAGTTCAAGTGTTAAATAATTCTAAGTCTTTTTCAGAGTTTTGAGGTTCCAACATTCACACTTAAACAATCAAGCAACAACTAATGCAAATAGATATTTCATAGATATTAACCAAGGTTCATACATCATTCATCATCCTAATAAATAGATTACACACTAGAATCGCATAAGTTCACAAGTTGCACAATAGGCTACAATAATCACACAATTTTCAGAATCAACCCAATCACCACACATCTTCCCATGGCCGCGGTCCTCATGGTGCTTTTCCCTTACCACGGTCCATTTCTGGTCCTGGATCCAACACAAACAAACACACAATCACAAGGTTAGATTACAAAACAAGAATCAAATCACATTGCATGGTCGGATCCAATCTAGTCAAGAACAATCATCAAAAATGTCAAATCTGACCCCTTTAAAAAGAGATCCAAATACCAAATAAAATTCATGAAAATTCATGATAATTCAGAAGAAAAATATTCCCATAATCAGATTCAAAAGAATCGGCTCAGATCATAGTGATCTCGGCCATGAACAGCCCACACAAGAACAAGGGACTTTCATGGGAATTTGATCAGGCCAAGGCCTTAAGATCAATGAATCCTTTCCTGTAACATCATAAAACATTCCATAGCACAACATATATGAAGAAACAGAGTAGAAGAAGTCAGAGTAAGGAGTGGCCAATCGATCCAAACCGGCCAGGCTCACACGGCCATCATCCGCGGCCTTGTCCGGTTACTCTTGGCCACACCTCTCACCTTAGGAGTTCGGTCTCCAGGGGCGACTTCCTTCTCTTTCTCCTTTGCCTTCTCCTTGTCTTTCTGTCTCAAATCCATCCTCTTGATCACACGCCCAAACACACCAGGAACACTCAAGAACAATCTCTTGGATCAAATCGGCCGATCCAAGGTTTGTGTCTCTCTTTCTCTCTTGAATTTTCTCTGTGTTTCTCTCTGTGTGGAATGAGTAAAAACCGACCAGAATGATCAGAAATGAGAGAGAGAGGACGATTTAAACTGTCCCCAACCGCCTGGGCGAACAGTTACCAAAATCCCATCCCTTCTTCCCAAAACCGTCCCATAACCGCCCATTGGCGGTTTCTCCCCTTTTCTTCCTTTGGCAAATCGATCACTGAGCCTCAGCTCACACTCTGGAGCTTGCCCGCTCCCTGTCCCAAGCCTAAGACCCATTTGGTCGTACCGTCCTGCACCCGGACCATCGGCTCGCCCAGTAACCGTCCCGGACTCGCCCACACTGATCCGAACCAGAACGCACCGTTCACTGGATTGAGCTGACCTCCAGCTGTTCCCAGCTGAGTGAGCTAGTCCACCAGCTCCTGTGAGCTGAACAGATCATGGTGAACTGAATACCAGCTGAACCGAGCTGATTGAACTCAAACCAACACTCGTCCAGCTGCCTAAACACTCACCCAGCTCCTTTACCCTTGTTTCCATCGTATCCTGGTTAAGTCTCAGCTGACTGATGCCCTTAACCTTCATTCAGGGCCATGATACGCTTGTCTCAAGGTCTAATGACCTGACTGGTGCGTCTCCCCGCACCATGGCCCGTCCGGCCGATCCTATCTAGGATCGGGGACATGACAGGCTGTCTGTTCAGTACACACAGGACGTCCGTGGGTGTCCGCCAGCACACACAGGACGTTCGTGGCTGTCCGTGGCTGTCCAACAGCACACACAGGACATATGTGGCTGTCTGTGTGTGTCCGTCAGCACACACAGGACGTTCGTGGCTGTCCATCAGTACACATATCAGCACTCTGGACCTTGGACTCAGCACGCTGGCCCTTCCCGTGGACTGTTCGGGTGATTTTGGCCCACCTGGGCTGTCCGCTCAGTACACACAGGACGTCCGTGGGTGTCCGTCAACACACACAGGACGTCCGTGTGTGTCCGTCAGCGCACACAGGACGTCCGTGGCTGTCCATCAGTATACATATCAGCACGTTGGTCCTTGGACTCAGCACGCTGACCCTTCCCATGGACTGTTCGGTTGATTTTGGCCCACGTGGGCTGTCTGTTCAATACACACAGGACGTCTGTGGGTATCCGCCAACACACACAGGACGTCTGTGGCTGCCCATGTGTGTCCGTGTGTGTCCGTGTGTGTCTGTCAGCACACACATGACGTCCGTGGCTATCCATCAGTACAGATATCAGCACGTTGGTCCTTGGACTCAGCACGCTGGCCCTTCCCGTGGACTGTTTGGGTGATTTTGGCCCATGTGGGCTGTCTGTTCAGTACACACAGGACATCTGTGGGTGTCCACCAGCACACAGAGGACGTTTGTGGCTGGCTGTGGCTGTCCGTCAGCACACACAGGACGTCCGTGGCTGTTCGTGTGTGTCCGTGTGTATCCGTCAGCACACACAGGACGTCCGTGGGTGTCCGTCAGGAAAAACACAGGACGTTCGTGTGTGTCCGTCAGCACACACATGATGTCTGTAGCTGTCCGTGTGTGTCCGTCAGCACACACAGGACGTCCGTGGCTGTCCATCAGTACACATATCTGCACATTGGTCCTTGGACTCAGCATGCTGGCCCTTCCCATGGACTGTTTGGGTGATTTTGGCCCACGTGGGCTTTCTGTTCAGTACACACAGGACATTCGTGGGTGTACGCCAGCACACACAGGACGTTCGTGGCTGTCCGTGGCTGTCCGTCAGTACACGCAGGACGTCCGTGGCTGTCTGTGTGTGTCCGTGTGTGTCCGTCAGCACACACACAGGATGTCTGTGGCTGTCCATCAGTACACATATCAGCACGCTGGTTCTTGGACTCAGCACGCTGGCCCTTCCCATGGACTGTTCGGGTGATTTTTGCCCATGTTGGCTGTCTGTTCAGTACACACAGGACGTCTGTGGGTGTCTGTTAGCACACACATGATGTCCGTGTGTGTCCGTCACCAAACACAGGACGTCTGTGGCTGTCCATGTGTGTCCGTGTGTGTCCGTCAGCACACACAGGACGTCCGTGGCTGTCCATCAGTACACATATCTGCACATTGGTCCTTGGACTCAGCACGCTGACCCTTCTAGTGGACTGTTCGGGTGATTTTGGGCCCACGTGGGTTGTCTGTTCTGTACACACAGGACGTCCGTGGGTGTCCGCCAGCACACACAGGACGTCCGTGGCTATCCGTCAGCACACACAGGATGTCCGTGGCTGTCCGTGTGTGTCTGCGTGTGTCCGTGGTTGTCCATCAGTACGCATATCAGCACGCTGGTCCTTGACTCAGCACGCAGGCCCTTCCCGTGGACTGTTTGGGTGATATTGGCCAACGTGGGCTGTCTGTTCAGTACACACAGGACGTCCGTGGGTGTCTGCCAGCACACACATGACGTCCGTGGCTGTCCGTCAGCACACACAGGACTTCGTGGTTGTCCGTGGCTGTCCAACAGCACACACAGGACATCCGTGGCTGTCTGTGTGTGTCCGTCAGCACACACAGGACGTTCGTGGCTGTCCATCAGTACACATATCAGCACTCTGGACCTTGGACTCAGCACGCTGGCCCTTCCCGTGGACTGTTCGGGTGATTTTGGCCCACGTGGGCTGTCTGCTCAGTACACACAGGACGTCCGTGGGTGTCCGTCAACACACACAGGACGTCCGTGTGTGTCCGTCAGCGCACACAGGACGTCCGTGGCTGTCCATCAGTACACATATCAGCACGTTGGTCCTTGACTCAGCACGCTGACCCTTCCCGTGGACTGTTCGGGTTGATTTTGGCCCACGTGGGCTGTCTGTTCAGTACACACAGGACGTCTGTGGGTGTCCGCCAGCACACACAGGACGTCTGTGGCTGTCCATGTGTGTCCGTGTGTGTCTGTCAGCACACACAGGACGTCCGTGGCTGTCCATCAGTACAGATATCAGCACGTTGGTCCTTGGACTCAGCACGCTGGCCCTTCCCGTGGACTGTTTGGGTGATTTTGGCCCATGTGGGCTGTCTGTTCAGTACACACAGGACGTCTGTGGGTGTCCACCAGCACACACAGGACGTTTGTGGCTGGCTGTGGCTGTCCGTCAGCACACACAGGACGTCCGTGGCTGTTCGTGTGTGTCCGTGTGTGTCCGTCAGCACACACAGGACGTCCGTGGGTGGTCCGTCAGGAAAAACACAGGACGTTCGTGTGTGTCCGTCAGCACACACATGATGTCTGTAGCTGTCCGTGTGTGTCCGTCAGCACACACAGGACGTCCGTGGCTGTCCATCAGTACACATATCTGCACATTGGTCCTTGGACTCAGCATGCTGGCCCTTCCCATGGACTGTTTGGGTGATTTTGGCCCACGTGGGCTTTCTGTTCAGTACACACAGGACATTCGTGGGTGTACGCCAGCACACACAGGACGTTCGTGGCTGTCCGTGGCTGTCCGTCAGTACACGCAGGACGTCCGTGGCTGTCTGTGTGTGTCCGTGTGTGTCCGTCAGCACACACACAGGATGTCTGTGGCTGTCCATCAGTACACATATCAGCACGCTGGTTCTTGGACTCAGCACGCTGGCCCTTCCCATGGACTGTTCGGGTGATTTTGCCCATGTTGGCTGTCTGTTCAGTACACACAGGACGTCTGTGGGTGTCTGTTAGCACACACATGATGTCCGTGTGTGTCCGTCACCAAAAACAGGACGTCCGTGGCTGTCCATGTGTGTCCGTGTGTGTCCGTCAGCACACACAGGACGTCTGTGGCTGTCCATCAGTACACATATCTGCACATTGGTCCTTGGACTCAGCACGCTGACCCTTCTAGTGGACTGTTCGGGTGATTTTGGGCCCACGTGGGTTGTCGGTTCTGTACACACAGGACGTCCGTGGGTGTCCGCCAGCACACACAGGACGTCCGTGGCTATCCGTCAGCACACACAGGATGTCCGTGGCTGTCCGTGTGTGTCTGCGTGTGTCCGTGGTTGTCCATCAGTACGCATATCAGCACGCTGGTCCTTTGACTCAGCACGCAGGCCCTTCCCGTGGACTGTTTGGGTGATATTGGCCAACGTGGGCTGTCTGTTCAGTACACACAGGACGTCCGTGGGTGTCTGCCAGCACACACATGACGTCCGTGGCTGTCCGTCAGCACACAAAGGACTTCCGTGGTTGTCAGTGTGTGTCTGTCACCACACACAGGACGTCCGTGGCTGTCCATCAGTACACATATCAGCACGCTGGTCCTTGGACTCAGCACGCTGGCCCTTCCGTGGGGACTGTTCGGGTGATTTTGGCCCACGTGGGCTGTCTGTTCAGTACACACATGACGTCCGTGGGTGTCCGTCAGCACACACAGGACGTCTGTGTGTGTCCGTCAGCACACACAGGACGTCTGTGTGTGTCCGTCAGCACACACAGGACGTCTGTGTGTGTCTGTCAGCACACACAAGACGTCTGTGGCTGTCCGTGTGTGTCCGTGTGTGTCCGTTAGCACACACAGGACGTCCGTGGCAGTCCATCTGTACACATATCAGCACGTTGGTCCTTGGACTCAGCACGCTGACCCTTCCCGTGGACTGTTCGGGTGATTTTGGCCAACGTGGGCTGTCTGTTCAGTACACACAGGACGTCTATGGGTGTCCGCCAGCACACATAGGACATCTGTGGCTGTCCGTGTGTGTCCATCTGTGTATGGCTGTGTCCGTCAGCACACACAGGACGTCCGTGGCTGTCCATCAGTACACATATCAGCACGTTGGTCCTTGGACTCAGCATGCTGGCCGTTCCCGTGGACGGTTTGGGTTATTTGTCCCACTTGGGCTGTCTGTTAGTACACACAGGACGTCCGTGGGTGCCCCACCAGCACAAACAGGACATCCGTGGCTGTCCGTCATCACACACAGGACGTCCGTGGCTGTCTGTGTGTGTCCGTGTGTGTCCGTCGGCACACACAGGACGTCTGTGGTTGTCCGTGTGTGTCCGTCAGCACACACATGACGTCTGTGGCTGTCCGTGGGTGTCCGCCAGCACACACAGGACGTTCGTGACTGTCTGTGGCTGTCCAACAGCACACACAGGACATATGTGGCTGTCTGTGTGTGTCCGTCAGCACACACAGGATGTCTGTGGCTGTCCATCAGTACACATATCAGCACTCTGGACTTGGACTCAGCACGCTGGCCCTTCCCGTGGACTGTTCGGGTGATTTTGGCCCACCTGGGCTGTCCGCTCAGTACACACAGGACGTCCGTGGGTGTCCGTCAACACACACAGGACGTCTGTGTGTGTCCGTCAGCGCACACAGGACGTCCGTGGCTGTCCATCAGTATACATATCAGCACGTTGGTCCTTGGACTCAGCACGCTGACCCTTCCCGTGGACTGTTCGGGTGATTTTGGCCCACGTGGGCTGTCTGTTCAATACACACAGGACGTCCGTGGGTATCCGCCAACACACACAGGACGTCTGTGGCTGTCCGTGTGTGTCCGTGTGTGTCTGTCAGCACACACATGACGTCCGTGGCTGTCCATCAGTACAGATATCAGCACATTGGTCCTTGGACTCAGCACGCTGGCCCTTCCCGTGGACTGTTGGGTGATTTTGGCCCATGTGGGCTGTCTGTTCAGTACACACAGGACATCTGTGGGTGTCCACCAGCACACAGAGGACGTTTGTGGCTGTCTGTGGCTGTCCGTCAGCACACACAGGACGTCCGTGGCTGTTCGTGTGTGTCCGTGTGTATCCGTCAGCACACACAGGACGTCCGTGGGTGTCCGTCAGGAAAAACACAGGACGTTCGTGTGTGTCCGTCAGCACACACATGATGTCTGTAGCTATCCGTGTGTGTCCGTCAGCACACACAGGACGTCCGTGGCTGTCCATCAGTACACATATCTGCACATGGTCCTTGGACTCAGCATGCTGGCCCTTCCCATGGACTGTTTGGGTGATTTTGGCCCACGTGGGCTTCTGTTCAGTACACACAGGACATTCGTGGGTGTACGCCAGCACACAGGGACGTTCGTGGCTGTCCGTGGCTGTCCGTCAGTACACGCAGGACGTCCGTGGCTGTCTGTGTGTGTCCGTGTGTGTCCGTCAGCACACACACAGGATGTCTGTGGCTGTCCATCAGTACACATATCAGCACGCTGGTTCTTGGACTCAGCACGCTGGCCCTTCCCATGGACTGTTCGGGTGATTTTTTTGCCCATGTTGGCTGTCTGTTCAGTACACACAGGACGTCTGTGGGTGTCTGTTAGCACACACATGATGTCCGTGTGTGTCGTCACCAAAAACATAGGACGTCTGTGGCTGTCCATGTGTGTCCGTGTGTGTCCGTCAGCACACACAGGACGTCCGTGGCTGGTCCATCAGTACACATATCTGCACATTGGTCCTTGGACTCAGCACGCTGACCCTTCTAGTGGACTGTTCGGGTGATTTTGGGGCCCACGTGGGTCTGTTCTGTACACACGGGACGTCCGTGGGTTGTCCGCCAGCACACACAGGACGTCCGGGCTATCCGTCAGCACACACAGGATGTCCGTGGCTGTCCGTGTGTGTCTGCGTGTGTCCGTGGTTGTCCATCAGTACGCATATCAGCACGCTGGTCCTTTGACTCAGCACGCAGGCCCTTCCCGTGGACTGTTTGGGTGATATTGGCCAACGTGGGGCTGTCTGTTAAGTACACACAGGACGTCCATGGGTGTCGTCCAGCACACACATTGACGTCCGTGGCTGTCCGTCAGCACACACAGGACGTCGTGGTTGTCCGTGGCTGTCCAACAGCACACACAGGACATATCTGGGCTGTCTGTGTGTGTCCGTCAGCACACACAGGACGTGCGTGGCTGTCCATCAGTGAACATATCAGCACTCTGGACCTTGGACTCAGCACGCGGCCCTTCCCGTGGACTTTCGGGTGATTTTGGGCCCACCTGGGCTGCCGCTCAGTACACACAAGGACGTCCGTGGGTGTCCGTCAACACACACAGGACGTCCGTGTGTGGTCCGGTCAGCGCACACAGGACGTCCGTGGCTGTCCATCAGTATACATATCAGCACGTTGGTCCTTGGACTCAGCACGCTGACCCTTCCCATGGACTGTTCGGTTGATTTTGGCCCACGTGGGCTGTCTGTTCACACACACAGGACGTCTGTGGGTAATCCGCCAACACACACAGGACGTGTGGCTGTCCATGTGTGTCCGTGTGTGTCGTGTGTGTC
>NW_026014541.1:0-2500 GCF_020379485.1 Brassica napus
GCCGTCAGCACACAAAGGACGTCCGTGGGTGCCGTCAGTACACACAAGCCGTCCTGGCAGTTCGTGGTTGTCTGTGTTTGGTCCTCACACACACAGGACGTCGTGGCTGTCCGTCAGGACACATACAGCACTTGTCCTTCGACTCAGCAGCTTCCCCTCCCGTGGACTGTTCAGGTGATTTTGGCCCACGTGCTGTCTCATACACACAGGACATCCGTGGGTGTCCGCCAGCACACACATGACGTCCGTGGCTTCCGTGTGTGTCCGTGTGTGTCCGTCTGTGTCCGTCTGTGTCCGTCAGCAGCAACACACAGGACGTATGTGGCCGTCCATCATACACATATCAGCACTTGGTCCTTGGACCAGCACGCTGGCCCTCCCGTGGACTGTTTTGTGATTTTGGGCCCACGTGGGCTGCCTGTTTCTGAAACAATAGGACGTCTGTGGGTGTCCGCGCAGCACACACAGGACGTCTGTGGCTGTCCATCAAGCACACCAGGACGTTTGTGGTGTCTGTGTGTGCCGTGTGGTTCTGTGGGTGTCTGCCAACACACACAGGACGTCTGTGGCTCCCATTGTCTGTCCGTCACACACACAGGATGTCGTGTGTGTTTGTGTGTGTCCCGTCACGCACACAGGACGTTCGTGGCTGTTCATCAGTACACATATCAGCACGCTGGTCCTTGGACTCAGCACGCTGGCCCTTCCCGTGGAGTTTTGGTGATGTTGGCCCACGTAGGCTGTCTGTTCAATACACACAGGACGTCCCTGGGTGTCCGCCAGCAACACAGGACATATGTGTCTTTTTGTGGCTGTCCTCAGCACACACAGGACATATGTGGCTGTTCATGTGTGTCCTTGTGTGTCCGTGTTGTGTCCGTCAGCACACACAGGACGTCCGTGGCTGTCCATCAGTACACATATCAGCACGCTGGTCCTTGGACTCAGCACGCTGGCCCTTATCGTGGAATGTTTCGAGTGATTTTGGCCCACGTGGGCTGTCTGTTCATTACACACAGGACGTCCGGGGTGTCCATCAGCACACCCAGGACGTCTATGTGGTGTTCGTCAGCACACACAGGACGTCTGTGGCGGTCCGTGTGTGTCCATGTGTGTCCGTCAGCACACACATGACGTCCGTGGCTGTCCATCAGTCACATATCAGCACGATGGTCCTTGGACTCAGCACGCTGACCCTTCCCGTGGACTTTTCGGGTGATTTTCGGCCCACGTGGGCTGTTTGTTCAGTACACACAGGATTTCCGTGGGTGTCCGCCAGATAACAGATGACGTCAGTGGCTGTCCGTGTGTGTCCATGTGTGTTCATCTGTGTCCATCAGCACACACATGACTTCCGTGGCTGTCCATCAGTACACATATCAGCACGTTGTCGTTGGACTCAGCACGCTGGCCCTTCCCGTGGACTGTTCGGGTGATTTTGGCCCACATGGGCTGTTTGTTCAGTACATACAGGACGTCTGTGGCTGTCCGTGTGTGTCCGTGTGTCCGTGTGCAGACACAGGATGTCCGTGGCTGTCCATCAGTACACATATTAGCACGATGGTCCTTGGACTCAGCACGCTGATCCTTCCCGTGGCTGTCCGTGTGTTTCCGTGTTTGTCCGTCAGCACACACAGGACGTCCGTGCCGTCCATCAGTACACATATCAGCACGTTGGTCCTTCGACTCAGCACGCTGACCCTTCCCGTGGACTGTTTGGGTGATTTTGGCCCATGTGGCTGCCTGTTCTGAACACACAGGACGTCTGTGGGTGTCCGCCAGCACACACAGGACATTCGTGGCTGTCCGTCAGCACATACGGGACGTCCATGGCTGGCTGTGTGTGTCCGTGTGTGTCTGTGGGTGTCCGCCAACACACACAGAACGTCTATGGCTGTCCATGGCTGTCCGTCAGCACACACAGGACGTCCGTGTGTGTCCGTCAGTCACACTGGACGTCCGTGTGTGTGTGTGTGTTGTGTCCGTCAGCACACACAGGACGTTCGTGGCTGTCCATCAGTACACATATCAGCACGCTGGTCCTTGGACTCAGCACGCTGGCCCTTCTCGTGGACTGTTTGGGTGATTTTGGCCCACGTGGGCTGTCTGTTCAGTACACACAGGACGTCCGTGGGTGTCCGCCAGCACACACAGGACGTTTGTGGCTCTCTATGGCTGTCCGTCAGCACACACAGGACGTCCGGTGGCTGTTCGTGTGTGTGTCTTTGTGTGTCCGTGTTTGTCCATCAGCACACACAGGACGTCCGTGGCTGTCCATCAGTACACATATCAGCACGCTGGTCCTTGGACTCAGCACGCTGGCCCTTACCGTGGAATGTTCGGGTGATTTTGGCCCACGTGGGCTGTCTGTTCAGTACACACATGACGTCCGGGGGTGTCCGTGTGTGTTCCTGTGTGTCCATGTGTGTCATCTGTGTCCGTCAGCACACACAGGACATCCGTGGCTGTCTATCAGTACACATATCAGCACGTTGGTCGT